>NW_006400385.1:0-4405 GCF_000299155.1 Elephantulus edwardii | reverse complement strand
AGATGGCTAACAAGCACATGAAGAAATGCTCAAAATCCCTAGCCCTAAGAGAGATGCAAATTAAAACAACTATGAGATATCATCTCACCTCACACAATCATTCTAATTCATTATGTTTTATAAAATCAATCACCACTAAGCCATACCCCTCATTATCCTCTTTCCAGAGCCCCTCTGGAATTTTTCCACTTGCTTTATCCCCTCTCTCCACCCACCAAATTGTGCAACCCTATGATTTCCTCCCTGTGCACCCTCACCCCTCTGTTCCCACGCTTTCCCTCTACATGGATCCCCATACATGTTACATTAGTTATCCTTCTATTTTTACAATTTTCCTATGCAATATATATCATTATGAAACTGAATTCACTCAGTATAATGCTCTCTAGTCTCTCTCAAGTTATGTAGTAATTTTCAAAATAATTGCTCCTGAGTGCTGCATAGTAATGCATCATGTGAACATACCACAATTTCTCAATCCATTCAATTGTGGTTGGACATTTGGGCTGTTTCCAAGTCCTTATGATGGTGAATAACACTGCTATAAAGATTGGTGTGTAAATCTCCATTTGTGTCTCAGTTTTAATTTCTTTAGTGTATATTCCTAGGAGTAGAGTAGCTGGCTCATATAGAATTCCTATGTTCAGCTTTTTTAGGAAGCACCAAATTGCCTTTCAGAATGGTGTACCATTTTACAATCCCACCAACAATGTATGAGAGTTCCTATCTCACTACATCCTCAAACATATGTTGTGTGCTGTCTATTAAACTTTTCCAGTGATACTGAGGAGAGTATCTCATTGTGGTTTTGATTCGTATATATCTTATTGCCAGTGATTTTGGGCATTTCTTCATGTGTCTGTTGGCTATCTGAAAGTCTTCCTCTGTGAAAAGTTTTTCTACATCTTTTGCCCATTTTGTGACTGTATTATTAGTTTTTCTTGTATAGAGCCTGTAGTATTCTGTATACTTTTGTTAGAAGACTCTTGTCTGAGATAGTATGCCAAATACTTTTTTCCCAGTCAATAGGCTTTTCTTTTCACCCTACTAGGGAAAATATTTGAGGCATACAGGATTTTAATCTTTAGAAGGTCTCATTTATCAAGTTTATCCTCTCCTGGTTTTGTATTTCTGGCAGTATTGGATACTGCCTTTGTATACAATTTTTATGGTTTGGGGCTTTACCTCTGGGTCTCTGATCTGCCTTGAGTTGATTTTTCTTAATCGTGAGAGGTGTGGATCCTGCATCAGCTTTCTGCAGGTAGCAGTCCAGTTTTGTCAGCACTACTTGTTGAAGAGGTTGTCATTTCCCCATTTGATAAGTTTTGTTTCCTTGTTGAAGTCCAGTTGACTGTAGATGAATAGGTTAATTTCTAGGGGTTTTATTCTTTTCTAATCTATTTCCTTATCATTGCAGCAGTACCATCTTGTTTTGGTTATTTGGGTTGTATGATAGGCTTTGAAATCAGGGAGTGTTATACCCGCCACTTAATTCTTGCTTTTTAGAAGTGCTTTACCTTTTTGGGGGTCTCTTTCCTCTCCAAATAACTTGACAATTGCCCTTTAATTCTCCCAAAAGGATAAATTTGATGTCTGCATTGGGATTGCATTAAACATGTAGATTGATTTTGGTAGGATTATCATTCTCACTATAGTAAGTCTTCCTACCCATGAACAGGGAACATTTTACCATTTATTTAGGTATTTATTATTCCCCACTGAAGTGTTTTGTAGTTTTCTTTGTAAAGGTCTTTTATGTCTCTGTTGTTGTTGTTATGTGCTGTCGAGTCGCCTGCGACTCATAAAGACCCTATGTACAAGTGCCCTAAAACCTGCTATATCCTGTGCCAATCTTATTGTCTCTGATACACTTACCCTCATTATCGCAGTCACTAAATCAATCCATCTCATGTAGGGTCTTCCTCTCCTGCGCTGTCCCTTCAAACTCCCAAGCATGACGTTCCTCTCTAAGAACTAGTCTCTCCTTGCAACATGTCCAAAGTAGGTCAAATGAAGCTTCATAATTGTTCCCTCCAAGGTGCAGACTGGGTTCACGCTCTCCAGGACAAACCTGTTCGTTCTCTTTGCAGTCCATGGTATATTCAATACTCTTCTCCAACACTACAAATCAATGGCATCAATTCTTCTATCATCCCTAGTCATTCTCCAGCTCTCTGATGCATAGCAAGTGAAATGCAAAACCTAATGCCTATATCAGGCACACATTAGTCTCCAGACTGACACTGTTGCACTTCAGTACTTTAGAGAGGTCTCTAACCACAGACTTTCCCATCACAATGCATCTTTTAATTTCCTGGGTGCTGGTGCCAAGAGTGTTGATTATGGAGCCAAGCAGACTAAAGCGGTGAACACTCTCAAGCTCTTCACCATCCATCATGATGCTGTCAATCAGTCCAATGGTGAGAATCTTTGTTTTGTTGATATTGAGCCTCAATCCATACTGAAGGCTGCAGTCCTTGACCCTTCGCAGCAAGTGCATGAGGTCCTCCTCAGTTTCAGCAAGCAGGGTTGTTTCATCTGCATAACACAGATTGTTGATGAGTCTTCCTCCATTGCTGATGCCACATTTCTCCTCATAGGGCCCAGCCTCCTGGGGCGAGTTTGGCTGCTTTGATTTTCTGGCTCCAGCTCTTTGCATATTGCATTTCTAATACTTTACTTTGTCTTCCTGCAATGCCTTTTGAAATCTTCTGTTCAGCTCCTTAATGTCTTGATTTCTTCCCTCTGCTTTGGCTTCTCGGCACTCTAGTGCAATATTAAGAGTCTCTTCTGGCATCCAGTTTGGTCTTGTCTTCCTCCTCTGTCTTCGTAATAACCTTTTGCATTCTTCCTGGATGATATTCTTGATATCCTCCCATAACTCATCTGGTATTTGCTCATTACTGTTCAAGACCTCAAACTTGTTCCTGAGATGTTGTGTAAGTCAAGTGGGATAGACTCAGGTCATATTTTGATTCCCATCGATTTTATTTCATTTTTCTTGGCTTCAGCTTGAACTTGCATATGAGCAGTTGGTGGTCTGTTCCACAATCAGCACTTGGCCTAGTTTGCACAGCTGAAATTGAGCTTCTCCAGCGATTCTTTCTACAGATGTAATCTGATTCCTGTGCATACCATCAGGTGAAATCCATGTGTATAACCTGTGTTTATGTTTCTTATAAAATGTATTTGCAATGAATAAGTTGTTGATTGTGCAAAATTCCATCATTCTCTCTCCAGCTTTATTTCTGTCACCAAGTCCATGCTTTCCAATTACTGATCCTTCTTCTCTGTTCCCAAATTTTTCATTTCAGTCACCCATTATTATTAATGTATCTTGATTGCATGTTTGATCGATCTCTGACTGAAAAAGTTTGTAGAAACCTTCTATTTCCTCTTCTTTGCCTCTATTTGTTGGTGCATATATTTGAATGATAGTGGTATTCACTGGACTTCCTTGTATGTGTACGGATATTATACTGTCATTCACAGTATTGTATTTCAAAATGCATCTAGAAATGACTTTTTTTAACTATGAAAGGAACCCCATTCTTCCTCACCTTTTCATATCTGGAGTAACAGATCTTATGATCATCTGATTCAAAATGTCCGATGCCAGTCCATCTCATTTTGCCAATACCTAGTAGGTCAATATTTATGCGATCCATTTCTTCTTTAACAACATCTAATTTTCCTACATTCATAGTTCTCACATTCCATGTTTCAACCACTAGTGTCTGCTTACAACTGTTCCTCTTCCTTAGTGTTTCCATACTCAAAAGCTCCACTTCTGTTGGCCTGTTAGTCTAAGTGTGTGCATAGGGTTTTCGAAGGACTGCTATTACGGAAGTGGATAGCTAATCCTTCTTCCTATTCTGTCTTAATCTGAAGGCTCAGATTTAGAAAAGTATTTGACAGGCAAGCATTTATCCTTAAGGGTCTCAATTTGTGGTTGTTTATTGTAAATGGTATTGCTTTCTATTTTCTTCGTTACTATAGAGGAATCCCACAGACTTGTATATATTGATCTTATATACTGCCACTCAACTAAGTTGATCTACTGGCTCTAAAGTTTTTTGGTTTTGTTTTCATTTTTTTTAATATAATTTTTTTGTTTTATACTGGAAGTCCAGTGAATACCACTATCATTCAGATATATGCACCAACAACCACAGCCAAGGAAAAAGATACAGATTTTTACCAACTTTTACAATTGGAAATCTATCGAACATGCAATCAAAATGCATTGACAATAATGGGTGACGGGAATGCAAAAGTTGGGAACAGAGAAGAAGATTCAGTAGTTGGAAAACACGGACTCGGTGACAGAAATGGAGCTGGAGAGAGAATGATTGAATTTTGCACAATCAATGACTTATTCATGGCAAATACGGGGGGTTTTTTT
>NW_006400384.1:111576-125742 GCF_000299155.1 Elephantulus edwardii | reverse complement strand
CCCCAACCCCGAGGTTAGTCCCATTCTACAACAGTGGCCTCATGTAATATTTGTCCTTTTGTGACTGAGATACTTCACTCAGCATAATGTCCTCCATGGTCACCCATTTTGAATAATATTGCATGAGTTCCTTGTTTTCCAATGCAGCATAGTATTTCACTGTGTGAATATACCACAGCTTCTCTATCCATTCGTTTTTTGATGGACACTTAGGTCATTTCCAAATCCTTGCTATTGTGAACAAAGCCATGATAAAGATGGGTGTGCATATATCTGCTTGGGTGTCAGTTATGGTCTCTTTGGGGGTATATTCCCAGTAGTGGAATTGCTGGGTCAAATGGTATTTCTATTTGCAACTTCTTGAAAAAGCACCATACCACCTTCCACAGTGGTTGCACCATGATTAGGTATTATTTGTATGACAACAGTCCAGAATAAGAGCTGCATAGCAAAGTAGACTGGACTGGGGGTGGGGAATTGTACAATGAAAGAATTTTTTTTTCCAAAGAGAAAAGCAGGGCAGGTCAGGGAAGAAAATGTACAACAATGAATTAGTGGAAATCCAAGTTCTCTATAAACTCTCATTAAAAGAATTTAAAAAAAGAATGGGGCATTTTGGCCTTTTCCCACTCCTACTTCTGGAAAGGGCCATCAGATTCCTTCGGGACCTGTAGTTTTCTAATAAAAGTTACCTTTTTCTCTCACCACAAGGAAGAAAAACAAGAAAGGGGTATTTTATATCTCAGTGAAGCAGAAGACCCTTTAGAGGGCCAACACAGTGACTGCAGCAAATGGATTAGAGCACAGCAGATGGTGAGACTGGTGCAGTGCCAGCAAAGCCCGGATCTGTTGTACATGGGTCACCGAGGCAGAATCAACTCGACAGCACCCAGCTACACTGAGTCTGTAAATACAATGTGTCTATAAACTGAAAGACCTATTCATTATGACTTTCTAAAGTTATCATTAGCATACAAATGAACGTAATTTCTTGAAAAGAATGTGTCACTGAATGAGTTTCAATCTTACCTCTATGAACTGAGTGTTGATAAATTTATCTAAGGAGATTGAGCGATGTTTTGTTTAATGGTTTGTGGACACAAAGAGATAGTAGAGTGTTGGAAGAATCTATTAAATGAGCTCTGGTGACAGTCTTTCCCCAAAGGCACCATCTCTGACAGTTCTAATCCTCCAACTGCTCTGAGGGATAAAGACAGGCTATCTCCTCCCATGTGATTTACTAATTCCAAATACCCATGGAGGATTAGCTATGTGTCAGCTCTGACTTTATAGCTGAGATCTTTTTTATTAAAAGGAAAGAGTTAGAAACAAGACTAAATGAAAGGTTATTTTTCTATGAATAGGCTAATGGCAGATCAGAAATGAATGCATATTGAAATAAATTGCCACACACAAAATTCAGTGGTGTTCTGAAAGTGGTATACACAAGATCCAATGATACATCTCAATAAAGGCTGGGAAAACACAAGCAAAAATTGTAAGGATTACATATTAATGCATCTGTTGCTGCAAAATGCTATACATGCTAAAAGGCTAAGCAAGAATGAGATGTATGAAATGGATCTCACCGAGTGAAGTCTTAATAGTCTCGACTTCAGCATCTTTTCATTTGAGACCTCCGAACCATGAGGGCCAAGTGGAGGGAAAAGCAAATAGGCGGCTGAAGTGTAAAAGGAAGATGAGGCAAAGACCCAAGTTCTAAAACTTCTATCACCATGATCGCCATGAACACCTCTGAGAGGCCCACCTTCCTACTTCAAAAGCAGCCCCTTTTTGATCTATTGCTCCAGACCTGTGGTATTCTGGACTAATTCTAGCTTAGTTGTTGTTGGATGTTAAAGTACACAATTTAAGTCATCTCTTCTGCTGTCTTAGCTAAAGGGTCAAATAAAAAAAGTATTTCTTGAAAGGCTACAATGCAATCTGAATGTGTCATCAAATCACCTGTGACTCATAGAAACCCTATGTATAAGAGCTCTGAATCCTACTTTATTCTGAGCCAACTTTATTGGTGGTCTCCAACATACCTACCCCCATTTTCCTCATTACTGAGTCAATCCATCTCATTGAGCATATTCCTCTCTTGTACTCTCTCCACCCTCCCAAGCCTAATGTCCTTCTCCAAGGACTGGTCCCTCCTTGCAATATGCCCAAAGTATGTCAAACAAAGCTTCAGAATCCTTGCCTCCAAGAAGCAGCCTGGTTTCACCCTTGCCTGTTCTCTTAGCAGTCCATGGTATATTCTTTTCCAGCACCATAGCTCAAAGGAAATTCTCCTATCATCCCTAGTCATTGTCCAGATTTCTGATGCATAGCAAGTAATTGCAAAGACCATAGCCCATATAGGGTGCACCTTAGTCTCCAGATGGACATAATTGCTCTTTAGTACTCTGGAGATACCCCTGACTGCAGACTTTCCCAATGCAATTCATCTTTTTATTTCCTGGCTGCTGGTACCAAGAATGTTGATTGTGGAGCCAAGCAAACTAAAGCTGTTAACAATTTCAATCTCTTTACTGTCTATCATGATGCTGCCAATAGGCCCAGTGGTGAGAATTTTTGTTTTCTTGATGTTGAGCTTTAATCAATATTGAAGGCTGCAGTCCTTGACCTTCTGCAGCAAGTGCTTCAGGTCCTCCTCAGTTTCGTCAAGCAGGGTTGTGTCGTCTGCATAACGCAGGTGGTTGAGTCTTCCTCCTATCATGATGCCATATTTCTCCTTATAGAACCTAGCCTCACTGATGATCTGCTTCGCATATAGACTGAGAAGACAGGTGATAGGACACAGCCCTGGCTTACACTATATATAAAGGTAGTGTGGACAGATAAGTTTAAGTTTCCTTAAAAGAAAAATGCGATACATGTTCAAATTATGCGTACATCTTTGAATGGGTTATTGATAGAACACAAAGGTATTACTTCTTGAAATGGAAAAACAAACAAACAAACCCCTAAAATTGAATGGTATCGGATGTATCTTTATGAATGCATCTATTAAGAAAGGAAACTTTCCTATACAAGAATGAGTAACTTAGTAAACTTAGTAAAAGTTATCTGTGTTTATGAATGGGATTTTAGCAGCCCCATTTAACATGGAGTACTGTCCCCATATTTTAATAGTACTCTTCCTACTTCCTCTGATTCTCATTTCCATTTGTCCTTCTTCCTGTCTGCTGTCCTGTGTCCTCATGGCTGACTGTTTTGAGGCTTCCATTCCTTTCTGATATTACTGATGAGCTTATAGGCCTCTCTACAGTTTGCCTGAAAATTGGGCGATTTTGAATTTTGGTCTATACTGTTCTCCTGCTCTATCAGGAAACTTCTAATTGTAATCCCTTTCAGTGAGGTCAGGCATCATTTTGGGATCTACTCCTCTGGGACTCGGGGTGTATTTACAAATGGAACACTGAGTGTGCATGGTTCATTAGATCTTTGAACTAATTATCTTAGTTTTTATTTACTCTTTTTGACTCCAGATGGAAAAGACTGGAAGTTGATCTTAGATGGCTGCTCATAAGCTTTAAAGACTTTAGTCTACAATCACCTACTCATTGTCTTTGTGCACTGTTACACCAATTGACCTGACCTTCTGTGAGACTATATCCCTGAACTCCCAGGCCAGACAACTCATCTTCTTAAGGTGTTTGGCCATGACTAAGAAGTTTTTGCGTACGACATTTTTGGTGGCTTATAAATGAGTTCTGAACTTCTCTGTCACCATGTCTAGTTGGGAAGATGGGGTACAGCTGTGAGGGAAGGGGGTACCCCTTCATTACTGTCCACACAGACGGAGTTTTCACACCCATTGGGTTCCCCAGGATTTCCAGCTCGATCATGCCTCTATAAGCCTGTTATTCTCATTTTTCTTATTTACTCTGATTACTGCCCATCTTACCAATTAGAATGTTAAGCTTCACAACAGTATATGTTTTTATGTGCTGTTTCCCCAGGACCCAAAACAGTGCCTGGTGCATACGTGGCATTTAATCACTACCCTATGAACAAATGGATCTCTTTGATTCTTATGGTGACTCTGTCAACAAATGGATTCACTCATTTCATTCTTCCAAGCCCTGTGCTGCAAGTGGAAGACAGAGAGATAGCATGAAATCAAGGCCACTTCCCTCATGGAGTTTTTGAGTCCTGAAGCAATCAAACTCTGTATGCAATAATGGCAAACTGGTAAAGTTATGAATGGAAAAGTACAAAATACTCCACACCAGGTGCACTGTGATCGTTTTGGTTTCTTTTCACAGTCGAATCCTGACGTTAATCTCTCTAGAGAGTGAATCAAACTTTAGGAGAGACCTATTCTGAGATCTCCGATTCAAAGCCAGATCTGCTTTGCCCCTCTTTACATTAAATCCCTCAAGCGGAAGTTAACAGTTATCCTTTTGAGTCTCAGCCCAAAAGGTAACTAGAATTTTAGGGGCAAGAGGGCTGGTAGTGTCCTCTGTTGGGGTCTTTATTGTACCTGTTTACATAAAGCCCGAATATCTGACCCCTTCCCTTGATAAAGAGTGTAAGACTCAGGGTGAAGTCTCTGAGCACTAGACCGTAGGACTGACACCTACCCCACAGGTCTAGCCTCCCATTTGGGGGAAAAAACCGGTAAGAGGCAGTCAGTGCAACTGACTTGTACTTGCAAGGGAAAGTGCATAATGGTGGGAGGAGTGGAAACTTCAACAGTTAAAGTCCAGTTCCAATGCTGGGCTATATTCTCTTCTAGCCTTTCTGCCTAGGGGTTCAGCTGACCGGGGGAGGAGCTGCATGGGTTAAAATAAAACACTGCCAGAGACCAGCAAGACCTTGATTCTCCCACAGAAGCTGCCTCCTAATAAAGATGAGGTTATGCCAACAGGAAAGGTCAACAAATGCGAAAAGTAACAGTAAAAACATCTTGAACATTTTACTGCTTATGTAATGATAAGGTTCTCAAGAGAAGCTATGACAATGTACAGGCCAGGAGGATACTCAACCTTACCTCTTGCCTGAGGAGTCTTGAGTAGTTCATCCCATAACCCAGCACTTTCCTACTCGTCAGCATAAAAATCTGAATGAATAAAAACGATCATATCAGATAGAAAGATAGAATTACTAAAAAGCATTCATTACTAAAGGTCGGCATAGCAGCAAAATAAAACTCATTGCTGTGGAGTCAGTTCTGTCTCATAGGGACCTGTAAGATAACAGAATCACCTCATAGTTTCTAAGACTGTAAATCTTACGGGATCAGACTGTCACATCTTTCTCCCATAGAAGGTAGGTTTGAACTGTTATGTGCTGAGTTGCTTGCGACTTATAGCGACCCTATGTACAACAGCCCTATACCCTGCTCTATCTCTTGCCAACCTTATTGTCTCTGACACATCTATCCCTATTACCCCAGTGACTGAATCAATCCATCTCATTTGAGGGTATTCCTCTCCTGAGCTGTCCCGCCACCCTTCCAAGCATTATGCCCCTCTCCAAGGACTGATCCTGCCTTGAAACATGTCCAAAGTATGTCAGACGAAGCTTCAGAATCCTTGCCTCCAAGGAACAGCCCGGCTTCAACCTCTCCAGCACGAACTTCTTTGTTCTCCCAGCAGTCCATGGTATATTCAATACTCTTCTCCAGCACCAAAGCTCAAAGGCATCAACTTGTCTTCTATCATCCCTAGTCATTGTCCAGCTCTCTGAAGCATAGCAAGAATGGCAAGGACCATGGCCTGTATCAGGCGCACCTTAGTCTCCAGACTGACATCGTTGCTCCTCCTAAGAGAGGTCTCCGACAGTACACTTTCCCAATGCAATTCGTCTTTTAATTTCCTGGCTGCTGGCATCAAGGGTGTTGATGGCAGAGCCAAGCAAAGTGAAGCTGTCAGCAATCTCAATGTCTTCACCACGTATCATGATGGTGCCAATTGGCCCAGTGGTGAGAATCCTTGTTTTCTTTTTGTTGAGCTTCAATCATATTGAAGGCTTCAATCCTTGACCTTCTGCAGCAAGCGCTTCAGGTCCTAACCACGGAGCCACCAGAGACAAGCCGGGATTAAAAACCTGACTGCTCTGGCTAAAGAATGATGTCAAAGAATACGGGTATTCTTGGCAAGCTGTTCAAAATTCCAGACAGGAAAAGCTTTCCAAGAAGACAGAAAAGCACGTGAGCAAAGCAGAAAGTGGCCAGTACGAGGAACGCGCATCAGAGTCCAAGTTCCCAGTCTCTGCGGCCCAGGCATTATCGCGCAGAGCCTCCTCGCAAACAAGCAAGATTATACAAACCCAGCCCAAAGCCCAACTACGCATGCGGCTACCTTCAACCCCACAATGCACAGCGCTCGGGGGGCGGTGGGGGGGGGGCGCTGTCTCCGCCTGACTTCCGATCCCTGTCTTCCGGTGAGCTCTGAGTGCCCCTCCGGCAAGCCGGGATTTGGAGGAGATAAAGCAACTCAGAGGACGGGAGCATCACCTTTACGGTCAGTACTGAGAGAGCAGACTACTGCCGTGAAGTGCTGGGATTGACGAGAATGAGGATGCTTGCTTGCTCCGGCTGGAAAAGACGAGGCATGCCGCACTGGGCGCCGCCATGACAGCCTGGTTACCGGAAAAGGCGTGTCCGTCCTTTCTGATTGATCCTTCGCGGTCACCTGCCTCGAGATGTGAGTATCCCGAGCGCCCCCTCCGTACCTTGTCTTCCCCAGGTCCTGGCCATTGTTCTACGCGCTCAGAAACACTACCCTCCCAGTCTCCTTTCAGCGTTCACTTCGCCCTTCAAAAGCTAGGACATTTTGTCCCCACCCCGCCTTCCTAAGGTTCGGGCTCCGCTCCTTGTCCTCGTCGTGCGGTAGTGGGCTTGGGGGTTAGGGAGGGTTTGAGGGTTAGGGAATGACTTCCAGGTCCTTAGAGCCTAAGTTCTCTCTGCCCCAAGGTTAAGGAGACTATACCTTTTGAGTACTGTCCCCTGAATCTTCCCAGAACCACAGAACGTACCACGAGAGCCCACCAATTTATTCCTAAATCGCTGCAAGAACCTCAACCAAAACCCAGACCTACTGCCTTCAGGTCCATACAGGTCCTCCAAAGCCGTCATGCGGAAGGAGACTGCCAGTCTGTCTTGTACGAAGCGACTGGTGAATGCCAAGCAGCCAAGGAGCACTACCCCACCAGAGCTCCTTAAAAGTTTATACAATACTCCTGGGCCTCTCTACATAAAAAAGACTGATAACCCAATTACAAAATGGACAAAAGACGTGGTAAGAATTTTCACAGAGGAAGATAACTCGAATGGCAGACACATGAAGAAATGCTCCAAATCACTGGCAGTTAGATTCAGATCAAAACCACAATGAAGTACCATTTCAGTCCAGTAACAGTGGCAAAGTTTAACAGGGCAGCAAGTAATAAATGTTGAAGAGGATGTGGCGAGAAAGGAACTCATACATTGTTGGTAGGTTTGTAAAATGGTGCAACCATTCTGGAAGTCAGTTTGGTGCTTCCTCAAAAAGTTGAACATAGAAATTCTATATGACTCAGCTATTCCACGATTTGGAATATACCCTGAAAAAATGAGAACTGAGGCACAAACGGAGGTTTTTGCACCAGTGTTAATAGCAGCATTATTCACCATCACAAGAACATGGAAACATCCCAAATGACCAGTCACAAATTAATGGATTGAGAAATTATGGTACATTTACCCAATGGAATATTACCCAGCACACAGGAGCAATGATTTTTTAATTTATTACCTAACTTGGGAAGGACTGGAGAGCATTATGCTGAGTGAACTAATCCAGTCCCACAAGGATAAAAATTGTATAAAGCCATTATTGTAGAATGAGTATAAAGATCCAAGGGAGGTGGGGGAGGGTGGAAGCACAGGGATGAGGATGTGCAGGGGGAGGGGAGAATTAATCATGGGGTTATACAATTTGTTGGGTGGGGGATGAGGGAATTTGAAAGAATTTGTTTCTAAAAAGAATGTATTCAAATTTTGTAAATAAACTAGTAGAGAAAACAACAACAAAAACCCCTCCAGGTGGTGGTGATTGTAGCGTGCCATCCAGTCGGAACAGACCTGTCGCTGACCCTCCAGCAAGTTTTCAGAGGCAGTAAATTGCACAGGAGGAGATTGTCTAACCTCCTTCTGCAGAGCAACTGGTTGGTGGGTTTGAACTGGTTGCAGCACAGCTTCTTACCAGTAGGCCACCAGAGCTCCCTTGAACGCCTCAGATTTACTCCAAGGACTCAGGTTCATTCAGGGCTTCCAGATCACACTTTTAGGAACCTGAGGCCCACTTGGGATCCCCACAGAAGGGCCTTAATCCCATCTCCCATACTGCTGGAAACTTCCTCAGGATCTCATCCCACTACTTAGACCTCCAAATCCATTTAGAACTTTCAGATCATCTTTCTACATTTTAGATCTAATAGGGCTTCAAGCCCTCCATATGTACTCTAAGATGACCCTTGGCTTTTAAGATCCTTTTTCGAAAGCCCCAAGATCTTGCTTTTCAAGCTTTAAAACAACCAGACCTAGTTTTAGGGTCTCCACTGTCTCCCTAGGAGTTAACAGTCTGCTTTATAATGCTTCTGGGCTTAGGCTTCTTCACACCTCTCTGGCTACATCCCAAAATTCTTGGAATTTCTTGGTCCACCCAGGACCCCAAGTTCTGTCTATGGCCCAGGTTAGAACTCCTTCTCTCCATGCTCCCCACAGTGACGACTTGCTTTCTCTGTTCTGTAGGCAAGCAGCCCTTGAGATCACTGCTCGCTATTGCAGTCGGGAACTGGAGCAGTATGGCCAGTGTGTGGCTGCCAAGCCCGAGTCGTGGCAGCGGGACTGTCACCACCTCAAGATGAGCATTTCTCGCTGCACGTCCACACAGTGAGTTGAGCAGGACGGGTGGGCAGTGTGTATGGGGTGGGGGGGGGCAGAATTGAGTAAGTGGTTTCCAGCTTCTTAAAAGCTCTTCTCCCATAGCCCAATTATCCGCCAGATCCGCCAGGTCTGTGCTGAACCGTTCCTGGCCTTTGAGGAGTGTCTCCGAAAGAATGAAGCAGTGATAGGCAACTGTGCAGAGCATATACACCGCTTCCTGCAGTGCGCTGAGACGGTCCAGCTGCCACATTCACCTTCTGCTGGGGAGGTAGGTGGTCATGCCCCTTTATCCACCTTCCTGCCCCGTCCTCTCAGTCTACTTTCCCGCTCTGCAGTCGTCATTGTCACCCCTTTACCTTTCACCAAGGCCTTATCTGTACGCCTGAAACATGATTGTCTCTTGTCAAGAAATCTCTCTATGCACTGCTCCTGCTTAAAAACTTTTCCATAGCTCTTTGTGAAGCCCACAGGACCATGCAGGAAGTCACCCCTCAGTTGTGAGCCCCACCTGTTCCCACTTCCACCTCAAGCTCTAGGTTCCAGCCTCTGAACATTCAGACATTATGTCTTTCCTGTTCAAGGCTTTTGTCCGTCTGTTTCCCTCTGCCCAGATTGCTCTTCTGAATCAGTCCCCTTACTAATTTCTATTGTTTAGTCGTTCTCTTTCTCAGAAAACCTCCCAGTCATTCTCTTTCTCGGAAAACCTCTCAGGATGCCCCAGATCCTTTCTCATGTCCCCAGATACCCTTCATCATGCACTGTATCATTTATAATTACCACTGTCTCGTTGCCTGCTTTGAGAGACTTCTTAACTAGTAATTGAGGAAATGCATTTAAGTTACTGATTCCTTTTGAAATGAAAAGTTCAGACTCCAAGAACAGATAACAGCTGAGAGATTTTTAATTCTCCTTAGAAGACACACAGTAAGATTGCATGTTGTCTTTGGTAGATTCTCTTTCATTGTGTATGAACTCTTTCAAGTTTTTCAGGCATATAAGCAATTAAGATTTTCACCTTCCTGTCTGAGGGCCACTTACTTCTTCCTTCCCTGCATGAACAGACAGGCTTGCCTTGTCTCTCTGTGACTACCTCTGCCTCCTCTTACTTCATTCTGCCTCAGAGCCAAATAAGCTTTTAAAGACCCAGATCACGAGACATCTCTCCCTTAAAAGCCTCCCATGGCTCCCCAGTGCAGTGCTGCTCCCCATAGTCCGTTAGCTTTCCAGGGATACTAGTCCTGCCACACCTTCTCCTTCCCTGGCTTGGGGCTCTGCGATTCAGACTTCTTCTAGTTTCTGTCTTAGAAAATTGCAAACAAAAAAAAAAAAGAGAGAGAAAATTGCAAACAAATATTCTCATCTCAAAATATGCTGTAAAGACTTCCTGGGACATCTGGTTTTATAGCCAACCAAGTACTCATGTATCCCTCAAGCTCTGACATTTCTGTTCCTGGCCATAGTCTTGTTTTCTTTATGGGATTTATTACTGGTTGACTTGTTTGGGTTCATTTGTTGACAGTCTCTTTCAGCCTGACTGTAATCTCTCTAGAATCAAGACTTTTTGCCTGTTGTGTCTATTGGATCTCCAGGCTAGTAACATTACCAGGCACACAGCTTATACTCAGGAAACGGTGAAATGGTGTTATCTCTGTGCTCCTCCTACTAGTCTGTAGGGACACCCTAATCATAGTCGGCCAAAAGCACATGGCTGATTTGTTTCGTGAAAGGTTGCCACAATTGTTCCCTGATGCTCTTGCTCCACCATGGCCTGTGCTGGGGCAGCTCTGTGGTATCCATATTCTCCAGTGTCCACACACTTAACATGGCTAGGCACAGAAGAGATGCCAATTGATACTTATGTGTTTTCTCCACAGACAGAGCCTCTTCTGGCCTCATGAGGATTTTTGGCTGCAGGAAAATTGGACATGATTAACTGAGCAAACTTTATGCCCTTGCCTCCACATGGAGAGGCCTGGTGGAATCCCAGGTGCAGTCAGGCCATATGACATCTCTGGAAATGAGGGCTAACAGCAGCAACAACAAAATAAATATTTTATGTACCAGTTTTGATTCTTGCCTTTAGCACTTGAAGGGACCTGAGAAAGCTGTCTGGAAAGAAAGCCTGATGCTCCTGTTCCCCAGCTTCACCTGACGTGCTAAGGAAAGACCGGGGAGAGGGTAGGATGCTCCTTCTGTTCACAGGGCTGAGACGCCCCCTCTTGTTAGCTGTCAAATAGATATTTCCTGTATCCTGCTGTGACCACATGGACAGAGGACTTCTATGCCATTTACTCAAGCATTCACCAAACTTCTGTCAAGTATTTACTTGAGGCTTAGGAGTGGGCACTAAATAACATACCTCTTTCCCTTGGTGGGTCAGAACTAGATGAAAAACAGATTTGGGGAGTGAGCAAGTAGGGTTGAAAATACAGGAAGAGGCTGGAGAAGCAACTGGACTGGAGGATGTGGCTTAGAAGTTTTCTACACTAAAGTTTTCTTTCTTGCCTTGGGTTCCTGTAGAAGCCAGCTCTGAGAATTTTGAGTATAGAGATATATTTGGGAAGTGCTTTCAGAAACAGTGGTAGGTTAATGGAAAAATAAGACAGGAAGGAAGCCATTAAAAGGTGCATTATCAAGCCAGTATATTTGTGTACACTGCCTTAAATCAATGTCAAAACATGAGCAAGCAGATTAGGGAAATATGAAAGAGCACATTTGGGGAACGTAGATGCCATACTTCACGAGATACCCTGGGAACCAAGAAACAAGTTGCAAAGAGGCAAGACAAGGCTTTCGCCCAGAGCTCACAGAAAATTTCCCTCCAGATCTGCTTCTTGAATTCAGACTTCTAGCCACCTAATTCTGGGAGTGTAGTAATACTCTTGTTTTGTTGTTTGATAACATCAAGTGAGAACCAACTCTTAGCTGATCATCCAGCAGATTGTCAGAGGCAGTAAATTATGTGGGAGGAGATTTGCCATCTTTCTAATGTGGAGAAACTGGTGGATTCAAATCATATGCCTTTGGGTTGGCAGTCTAACTCCTTCAGAGCTCCCTTATAATGAGTAGCTGGAAATAATGGTTCGCCTAGAAAAAGAAATACATAAGCAACTTGAAATAATGAGCTGACTCTCCATATTCTGTACATAAAGGTCCAGTGAAATCTACATGGTAACACTCAATGGCCCAAAGCACAGATCTGCTTTGAAAAAGTACAGCCAGAATGCTCCAAAGAAGCAAGGACAGGAACACTTCATTTCACATTAGTTTGGAGATGTTAGCAGGAAAGGCCAGTCCCTAGAGGAAGTTGTCATATCCAGTCCCTAGAGGAAGTTGTCATATTTGAGGAAGTTTAAGGGAAAAGGAAGTCCCGCAACAAAGTGGACTGATAAAGTGGGGGCCACCATGGGCTCAGGCAGTGGTCATGGAGATGCGCTGGACCATACAGTGTCTGTAGGATTACCACTAGGCCACCAGAGCTCCCTGCAATGAGTCAGAATATTTAGTTGGAACCATCTGGATGTGCTTAATAAGAGGGATATTAAATTTTATTTCTAAATTATTTTTAATATGGCTAGTGCTTGCACAGCACATGGTTCAGGGTCTGAAAGGTACAAACCAAAGGGCAGTTGCTTCTTGGTTACTTCCTGCACATGGCAGCTCCACAAGCTTCGTGGTAGAACTGCTTCCTAGGGGGTTCAGTAACTTATTTTTCAGAAAGTTGATCACCAAGCCTTTATTCTGAGGCCCTCTGGGTAGACTGACTCATTCACTGCCATTAAGTCCATTCCTGTTAGTAACTACGCTACAAAACATTTCAAAGGCTATGAGTCACTATTCTAAATGCAGTTATCTACAGGATCAGGTCAAGTCTCAGGGCAGAAAAGAAAATTCGATCTTTGGAGAGGCTGAAAGAGCTACAGAAATAACTCCATTCCCACAAAGCCTCTCTCTCACCCCAGTCCATCCTGAGGGAGAAAGGAGGGAATGTTACAGAGCCATATCAACATCGGCTTAACAGAAAAGCTGTGTCACTTCAGTTTGTTAAGGTCTTCTCTCTGACCCTCCACCTTTGCCAACATAATGTCTTTTTCTGAGGACTGGCCCCTCCTCATGTCATGCTCAAAATGTGGGACATGAAATTTCACAAAGTTTGCCTCTAAGGACCACTCTGGTTGCACTTCCTGCAAGACAGATTTATTTGTTCTTTTGGCAGTCCATTCAATTCTCCTTTAACACCACAACTCAAAGGCATCAGTTATTCTTCTGTCATCCCTGTTAAACTTTCAGATACATCAGAAGCAATTGAATATGTCATGGCTTGGATCAGGTGCATTCTAGCCATTAAATTGACATTCTTTGTACTTTAAAGTGGTCATTGACGGAAGAGTTTCCCAATGTAGTATGTCTTGATTTCTTGACTACTGCAATCATAGATGTTGATTGTGGATCCAAGTAAAATGGAATCTTTGACTGTAGTTTTTTCTCCATCTATCGTAATTTGGTCCAGCGGTGAGAATTTTTATCTTCTTGATGTTGAGATGTAATAATTATTAAACGCTATAGTCTTTGATCTTTATTGAGTGCTTCAGGCAAGATTGTGTTATCCATACAATGCAGGTTGTTGATGAATCTTCTAGAATCCTGAAGCCGCATTCTTCTTGATAGAGTTCAACTTCTTGAATGATTTGCTCAGCAAATAGATTGAATTGATATGGAGAAAGGATACAACCCTGACACACAGCCTTCCCTGATTTTTAACCATTAGCAAAACTCACAAAAGAAAAGGAGAAGACACAAATAATCCAAATAAGAGATGAATCAGGCAGCATCACAATAGAGCCAACTAAAATAAAAAAGCTAACATTAGAATATTATGAAAAACTATACTCAAACAAATATGAAAACCTAGAGGAAATGGACAAATACTTAGAAACGCACAACTACCTACCTAAACGGTTGTTTTGCTGTTGTTATGTGCCGTCGAGTCGCTTGCAATTCATAGCGACCCTATGCACAACAGCCCTAAACTCCGCTCTGTCCTGTGCCAATCGCACTGTCTCTGACACTCTCATTCCAATTATCCCAGTCACTGAATCAATCCACCTCATAGAGGGCCTTCCTCTCCTGCGCCGTCCCTCCACCCTCCCAAGTATGATATCGCTCTCCAAGGACCAGTCTCTCCTCACAACATGTCCAAAGTATGTCCTCACAACATGTCCAAAGTATGTTAGACGGAGCCTCAGAATGCTTGCCTCCAAGGAGCCACCCGGTTTAACCCT
>NW_006400384.1:106989-108250 GCF_000299155.1 Elephantulus edwardii | reverse complement strand
ACAGATGCTGCCCTGGACGTGCTCACCAAGTTGTGCCAAGAAATCTGGAGAACGACCACTTGGCCAACTGACTGGAAGAGATCGATATTTGTTCCTTTCCTAAAGAAAGGTGACCTAAACTGACGCAAACCAAAATTGAACAGCTGAACAGACCAATTACAAAAGAAGAAATTGAAAAGGTAATACAACAACTTCCAACCAAAAAAAGCCCTGAACTGGATGGTTTTACAAGTGAATTTTATCGAACATTCAGAGAAGAACTGTCACCAATTCTACATAAACTATTTCAGAAAATAGATGGAATTCTCCCAAACTCATTCTATGAAGCAAATATATCCTTGATACCAAAGCCAGGAAAGACACCACCAAAATAGAAAGCTATAGGCCAATATCTCTTATGAACATAAGATGCAAAAATCCTGAATAAAATATTGGGTAATAGAATCCAACGATACATCAAAGAAATCCATCATGACTAAGTGGGATTCATAACAGGTATGCAAGAATGGTTCAATATAAGAAAAACAATGTAATTCATCATATTAACAAAGCAAAGAACAAGAACCACATGATCCTATCAATTGATGCAAAAAAAAATGCCTTTGACAAAATCCAACACCCTTTTCTGATTAAAACCCTCAAAAATATAGGACTAGAGGGGAATTTCTTCAATATAGTAAAAAGTATTTATGAACACCAGAGAGCCAACGTTGTTCTCAATGGAGAGAGGTTAAAGGCATTCCCTTTAAGAACAGGAACTAGGCAAGGATGCCCATTATCACCTCTCTTATTCAATATTGTATTGGAGGTTTTAGCAATACTAGTAAGACAAGAGAAAGTATTTATAAAATACTTGAGCACCACAACAAGATAAAGGTAAATAATCCAATTGTAAAATGGGCAGAGGCTATGAACAGACACTTCACCAAAGACATTCAGATGGCCAACAAGCACATGAAGAAATATTAAAAATCCCTAGCTCTAAGAGAGATGCAAATCAAGACAACTATCATCTCACCCTGTAAGACTAGCAAAATTTAACAGAACAGCAAGCAACAAATAACTGGTGAGGTTGTGGAGAAACTGGAACCCTTATTCACTGTTGATGGGAGTGTAAAATGGTGCAACCACTGTGTTGCAAAGAGAGATATCATTTGACTCAGCAATTCCACTACTGGAAATATACCCTAAAGAGACCATAACCGACATCCAAGCAGATATATGCATGCCCATGTTTATCGCGGCTTTGTTCACAATAGCA
>NW_006400384.1:99697-106429 GCF_000299155.1 Elephantulus edwardii | reverse complement strand
GGGGTGGGCGGGGAGAAAAGTGCAACAATGAATGAATGGAAATCCAAAATTTTTGTAAATGTTCATTGAAATTAAAAAAGATTGAAGTTGACAAAGATTTTATCTTGTTTGGATCTACAATGAAAACCCAGCAGTCAAGATAAAAAGATGTATTTTGGGAAAGTCTGTTGTCATGGACCTCTCCATATTACTGAGAAGCAATGAAATCAGTTTGAAGACTAAAGTGCCTGATTCAGGCCATTGACTTTTCAATTAGTTGCTTTGTGTCTGAGAGCTGGACAATGAATAAACATGATAGAAGAATTATTGATGCTTTTGAGTTGTGGTGCTAGAGAAGGGTCCTTCTGAGTATCCCACAGACTACCAAAAAAGCAAACAGATAGGTCTTGGAAAAAGTACAACCAGAATGCTCCTTGGAGACAAGGATGATGAAGCTTCAGCTCATATTCTTTGGGCAAGTGTTAGGAGAGGCTATTTCTTGAAAGGGGACATCATGCTTAGAAATGTGGAAAGATCAGTGAAAGAAAGGAAACCCCTTAGATGTATTGACACAGTGACTGAAGCAATGGATTCAAGTGTGTCAGAGATGATGAGGGCACAGGGTTCAATTCTGTTATTTATAGTGTCATTATGAGTCATTGATGGCTCCTAACAACAGCAACAATCCCTTGCCTCTAAGGAGCACTCTAGTTGGTAACCCAATTTTGTAAAAGGAATTTTACAAATTAAGAAAGCAATATAATATTTGTTAGGATATTGTGTAATTGTACTTTAAAATAATATGACAAAGCTTGGAACATTATAATTTTGAACCAGATTCTATTCCCATTGTTCAAATATTTGATGCTGTGAATAAATTCTACTTTGGCTAGGTTGAAATAATGCCTCAGGTGCCTAAAATTTTCAAAATAAATACCAAGCCTCTTTTGATAAATATCATTTTTACTGTGAGCAAATGCCTTTTAACAAGGACTTTTTTCACTTCTTCATGGTTTTAACAATGTACCTTGTTCTGTTTGCACATCTCCTTCTTGGTCCATGTATAGGTTTTGAGTGAGCATAATTAGATGTTCTGTGATTCTTAATATTGTCAGTCTTAGCTGTAATTTATTATGATCTACACAGAGTGATACCTTTATTAATAAAAGACAAGTAAACATCTTTCTGATAATTTCTGTGTTCAGCCAAGAGCAGTCTGATACCAGCAGTGATGGCAGTTGCCTGTAGATACACTGTTTCAGATGTTTTAAAATAATCTTTAGTAAGATTGTATTTGCATTGATATTGATGACATTTCAATAATTTCCACATTTTATTGGAGCATCTTTTTTGGGAATGGGAACAAATCTGGATCTTTTCCATTCAGTTGACGAAGCAAATTTGGTCTTCCAAATATTTTAGCCTAGACTAGTGAGTGAGCATGCACAGGGCTGCATCCATGTGTTGAAACATGTCAATTGGTGTTTCATCAGTTCCTACGGTCTTATTTTTGCCAGTGTCTTCAGTGCAACTTGAACTTCTTGCCTCATTACCATTAATTCTTTATTTATTTTGCGGAAATGTTTCAGTGTCAACCAGTTCTTTTTGGTACAGTGACTGTATTCGTTCTATCCTCTTTTGATACATCCTGTATCATCTAAAATTTCACCCATAGAATCTGAGATGGACTGGCATTGGCCACTTTGAATAAGACAATCATGATCTGGGAATTAAAAATTTAGGAAGAATGGTATTGCATACACAGTCACAAAGACAATTTGAGCGATAGAATACTATCCACATGGATAACTATCCACATGCATACAAGGAAGATTTATTAATAGAACTGTTATTCAAATATATGCACCAACAGCTAAAGCTAAAGATGAGGAAATTGAGGAATTCTACCAACTTTTGCAGTTTGAAGTTGGCCAGACATGAAGTCAAGAAGCAATAATTGGTGACTGAGATTCATAAGTTGGAAACAAGGTAGAAGCTTTGGTAGTTAGAAATTATGAACTTGGGGACAGAGGCTGGAGATAACAAATCAATAATTTATTCATATAAAATATGTTTTTTAAAGAAGCCCAGCAACTGCACACATGGACTTCATAGGAATCAGATTGACTACAGTTACAGAAAGAATACCTCAAGAAGTTCAGTATCAGCAGTCAAACCAGACCAGCTGCTGACTGTGGAGAAAGACCATGTCCAAGTTAAACTGAAGTTGAAGAAAATGTAAAGTTCACAAAACCCAAAGTATGGCCTTGGATCTGTCCACTTGAAATCATCTCAAGAATCGGTTTTATCCCAACAACAATAGCTAAGTTCAACAGAGAAGCAAACAACAAATATTAGTGATGATGTAGAGAGATTGGACTGCTTCTTTCATTGCTGATAGGACTGTAAAATGGTACAACCAATGTGGAAGGCAGTCTGGCACTTTCTGAAAAAGTTGGAAATCGTTTGACCAATTAATTCCACTACTGGGAATATACCCTAAATATAAAGAAACCAGAGCCACAACTCAAACAGATACATACACACCAATGTTTATTACTGTATTAGTCATAATAGCAAAGAGATGGAAGCAACCCATCAAAAATTAATGGATAGAAAAACTATGGTACATTCACACAATGGGATATCTCACAGAATTGAAAAACAATGAACTCCTAAAACATTATACAACATGTGTGAGTCTGGAGAACATGCTGAGTGAAATATCTTACAAAAGAATAAATACTGCATAACACCACTGTTATAAAATAGAACAGACATGGGGGCATTGGGGAAAGACTGGGAAAAGAGTGGATAGATAATGTACACTGCATTAGATCAGATGAGGGAAAGAACTGTCCAAAAGGACTATATGATTAAGCATTACATATATGACAATCTGGAACAAGGGATGCATTGTGGGGAGAGGTAGGATAGGGAAGGAGGGAAGAAAATATGCAACAATGGAAAAAGAAAACATTTTAATTTTTTTTTAAAAAAAGAATAGGTTTGAGACATTGAACACTAATGATCAAAGACATTGTGGGATGACATCAAAGACATTCCGCATGGAGACATTATGAAGACAAGAGAATGACAAGAATGGATGTAAGAAGAGACTCTGAAATTTGCCCTAGAGCATTAAGAAATCAAAACAGGGGCCAGGCTGCCGCCAAGGAAGAAGAGTGCTTGGACTGCACATCACGCGAGGACTGCACAGCCAGGATGACTACCTTGGGTGCTCTGTTTCCAAGCCTGATGCCGGCTCCCGGAGCTTCACCAACAAGTACCTGGTGGAGTTCCAAGTAGGAAAAATGTTGCTGAAAGGCACCATCGCCACTGTCACAAATGGAAGGGGCTTGTGTACATTCAGCAGACGACGACTCCCTCATACACTTCTGCTGGAAGGACTGGACGTCTGGCAGCGTGGAGGACGACTTAATTATCTTCCCCGATGACCGTGAATTTAAGAGGGTGTCCCAGTGCCCCAGTGGGAGGGTCTGTGTGCTCAAGTTCAAGGCAGGATCCAAGCGGCTCTTTTTCTGGACAGTAGGAGCCCAAGACGGACCAGGATAAGGAGCACTGCCGGAAGGTTAACGACTACCTGAACAGCGTCACCCCTCCCCCCAAGCCCGGGGTGTTAGGGGCCCGCGCAGCCACGAACTGGAGCTGGGCGGTGAGGGCGGCTGCAGAGCCTGCTGGGAAACATGAGCCACAGCCAGCTGATGCAGCTGATTGGACCTGCCGGCCTGGGCGGCCTCAGTGGACGTGGGGCCCTGACTGGTCCTGCCCAGCTTACTGGCGAGTGGAGGTCCACCGGCCAGCAGCCCTTCATACAGTTTTTGGAGCCACTCGGCCGCTGTCACCCCCCTCCTCCAATGCCTCTTCGCCTGCGCCACCCCAGCCCCTTCTGCGCTAGCAGAAGACCACCTCAGGGACCAGCCCAAGCCCCGCGCCCAGTTCAGGTAATGGGACTAGCATGGCTGCAAAAACCCAGCCCAGCCCATCCAGCTGAGTGATCTGCAGTCGGTGTTACCCACTATGAACGTGCCGGCTGCGGCAGGCAGTGGCCAGCAAGTCGACCTGGCCAGTGTGCTCGCGCCCGAGATCATGGCGTCCATCCCCGCCAAGGCCAGAGTTCAGGACCAGCTGCTGCCTTACCTGCCCTCCTGGGAATCGCTACCACAGACCGCAGATCCCGAACACGCTGACCTCTCCCCAGTTCCAGCAGGCCCTGGGCATGTTCAGGACGGCCTTGGCTCGGGGCAGCTGGGCCCCCTCATGTGCCAGTTGGGCCTGCTTGCAGAAGCGGTGGAGGCCGCCAAAAAAGGGCGATGTGGAAGCGTTTGCCAAAGCCACGCAGAACAGTGCCAAGCCAGAGCTCAAAGAAGGCGAGGCCAAGGACAAGAAGGACAAAGAGGAGGACATGACTGTTTTTTGTGTTCCTAATGGCCTTGGTGACGCCGTGCACACCTCACCCTGTCTAAACTTTCTCATAAACAAATCTCTTTTTGTTTTACCTGGGGGGGGGGGGGAAGGAAAAGATGCCAAAAATAAAAGAGCCAAATAGATTTCAAAGGGTAACTTGAGAAGACAAAGTATTGTAGTGAATGTGTAAAAAGGTGGAGTTAGAGAATAAAAAAGGAAGGAACCACATGGCATTTTTCAAACTGAAAGGACTGAAAAATTCAAACCTTGAGTTGCAATACAGAGCAAGGCTATGGGAAAAATCTTGAATGATCCAGGATGCCTGAAAAGAAGATGGAATACAGAGGCACTGCACAGAAAAAGAATTGGTCAACATTGAAAAAGTTACAGAAGTTGCATATGATAAAGAGCCAATGGTGATGAGGAATGACGTTCAAGCTGCCTTAAAATGAAGTCCCAGGAATCAGTGGGATACTAAGTGACATGTTTCTGCTAACAGATGCTCACCAATCTGTGCCAGGAAATTTGGAAATCAGCTACCTGGATGACTGACTGGAAGAGATCTATATTCCCATTCCCAAGAAAGGGGACAAATCTAATAAAATGATAAATTATCAAACAATATCTTTAATATCACATGCAAGGAAAATACTGCTAAAGATAACTAAAAATGACTAGGAAAAAAATTAATCACCTTCCCTAAATTCTTTCTGGGAAAAAAAAAATTGACTAGAACATTGAATACATTGAAGTTCAGGCTGGGTTTAGAAGAGTGTTTGGCTCCAGGGATATTGCTGATGTCAAATGGATACTGGCTGAAAGCAGAGAATACCAGCAGAATATCTATTTGTCTTTTACTAACTATGTAGATCATAACAAAAAAGGTTATCCAACATTATTGAATTATTATTTATATTATTTATATCACATGCAAGCAAAATATTGCTGAAGATAACCTAAAAATGGTTAGAACAGCACAGTGACGGAACTCTCAGAAATTCAAGTTGGGTTTAGAAGAGGCTATGGCACTAGGGATATAATTTCTGGTGTCAGATGGATCTTGGATAAAAGCAGAAAATATCAGAAGAATATAGGTGTTTTATTGACTATGAAAAGTTATTAAGGCATTTGTGTAAGTCATAACAAACTATGGCTAACATTGAGAAGAACGGGAATTCCAGAACATGTAATTATGCTTATACGATATCTTTTGGCACCAGTAGCCAGGAAATCAAAGGGCGCATTGCCATGGGAAAGTCTGCTGTTAGGGACCTCTCCAAAGTACTGAAGAGCAATGGTGTCTCTCTGGAGACTAAGGTGCGTCTGATACAGGCCATGGTACCTTCACAATCACTTGTTATGCATCAGAGAGTTGGACAATGACCAAGGAGGATAGAAGGAGAATTGATGCCTTTGAGCTGTGGTGCTGGAGAAGAGTATTGAGAATACCATGTACTGCTAGGAAAACAAACAGATTTGTTCTGGAAAGGGTTAAACCGGGTGGCTCCTTGGAGGCAAGGATTCTGAGGCTCCGTCTAACATACTTTGGACATGTTGTGAGGAGAGACCGGTCCTTGGAGAAGGACATCATGCTTGGGAGGGTGGAGGGACGGCTCAGGAGGGGAAGGCCTTCTATGAGGTGGATTGATTCAGTGACTGGGATAATCGCGATGGGAGTGTCAGAGACAGTGCGATTGGCACAGGACAGAGCAGAGTATAGGGCTGTTGTACATAGGGTCGCTGAGTCACAAGTGACTCGACGGCACATAACACCAACAACAACATACCTAGACCAAGGAGCTGTTATCCAAACAGCGCAAAGGAACCCTGCATGTTTTAAAACTGGGGAAAAGTGTGTGTCAGGGCTGTATCCTCCATACCTCTTCAATCTGTATGCTAAGTAAATAATTTGAGAAGCTGGACTTTATGAAGACGAGTGTGACATCAAGATTGGAGAAAGACTCATTATAACCTGTGTTACACAGATGGCACAACCTTGCTTGCTGAAAGTGAGGAGGACTTGAGGCACTTACTCCAGGGGATCAAGGACTGCAGCTTTCAAAATGGATTACATCTCAGCATCAAGAAAAGAAAAGTCCTCACCCCAGGCCAATAAGCAACATCATGAGGGAAAAAGATTGACATTGCCATTGATTTAATTTTGCTTGAATATACCATTAGTACTAACACAGGTTATAATGAGTCTTTCTCCAATCTTGATGTCACACTCGTCTTCATAAAAACTCGCTCAGCATATCTTAAGCTCAAGGAACTGAAGAACAAATTCAAACCTCGAGTTGCTATAATCAAGGATGCTTTCGGCAG
>NW_006400384.1:97215-98318 GCF_000299155.1 Elephantulus edwardii | reverse complement strand
TAATTGGGATGGGAGTGTCAGAGACAGTGCGATTGGCACAGGACAGAGTGGAGTTTAGGGCTGTTGTACATAGGGTCGCTATGAGTCGCAGGCGACTCGATGGCACATAACAACAACTAGCAGAAGATAAGGAGACAAATTGGGAAAGTCTGCTGTCAGGAATATTTCTAAAGTCTTGAAGAGCAATGATGTCATTGTAAAGACTAAGAGGTGAATGATTCAAGTCATAGTCTTTCAAATCACATGTTGTACATCTGAGAGATGACCAGTAAGGATGACAGGAGAACAATTGATGTCTTTGAGTTGTGGAGAAGTTGAGACGTTGGAGAAGAATGCTGGGCAAAAGAAGAAACAGTTTTGTCTTGGTGAAAGTGCAAGCAAAGTGTTCCTTGGAAGCAAGGTTGGGGAAGTTTCGTCTCACATACTTTGGACATGTTAGGAAGGGTTATTCCTTGGAAAGGGACGTTATGCTTGTAAAGGTGGAGGGTCAACAAAGGAGAGAAAAACCCTCAATCAGTGAGATAGATTGAGACTGTGGAAATGGGCTCAAGTGTTTCAGAGATGATGAGCACGATCCAACATTGAACAGGGTTCAGATCTGTTGTTCATAGGGTTCCTGTATGTTGTACTTGACTTTATGGTACTTAATAACTGAAATAATGTTCTAGTGCAAGGTTCAGTTTCTTCTTTCATCCATTTTGGTCTTTTCTTTCCTCTTGGTTTTTGTAATGACCTTTTGCATTTTTCATGGATGACACCCTTGATAACATCCCACAGCTCATCTGGTCTTTGGTCATTAGTGCTCAATGAATCAAATCTATTCATGAAGTAGTTTCTAATTTCAGGTGAGGTAAATTCAAGATCATATTTTGGCTCTCTTGGGCTTGTAACAGAAACAATGGTCTCTTCCACAGGCAGCCATTGGCCTTGTTTTGACTGCTGATACTGAGCTTATCTTTCCACACATTTCCAAACTGTGGAAAGAGCAGCAGTTAAAAAATGCATTGAGTTGTTTCCAACTCCTTGCTATTGTGAACAGAGCTGCGATAAACATGGGTGTGCATATATCTGCTTGGATGTCAGTTATGGTCTCTTTGGGATAT
>NW_006400384.1:80338-96770 GCF_000299155.1 Elephantulus edwardii | reverse complement strand
GATAGGGTATTACAGTTATCACAAGAGTCCACAATTAAGGTTGCGTAGTGGAATGTACTTGGGGTGGTGGGAGGGGTGTGGGGGGATTGCGTACCCCGGAGGGAGTCTTTCTTTTACTTTTGAAAGAGAGGAGCAAACTGGGGGACGGGGGGAGAGGGCTGGGCGGGGAGAGAAGTGCAGCAATGAATGGAAATCCAAATTCTCTGCAAATTCTCTGTAAATGTTCATTAAAATTATTAAAAAAATAAAATTTAAAAAACAAAACAAAATAAAAAACGCATTGAGTGGGAGAAATCTCCTGTCTGGGACCTCCTTAATATTCTAAAGAGCAATGAGTGCCCGATTCAAGCCATATGGATTCTGTGTATCTGGAAGTTTGATTATGACTGAAGAATTAATGCTTTTGAATTGTGATATTAACAAAAAATACTGAATATCATATGGGCTGTTAAAAGGACAAAGAAGTCTTGTCTTAGAAGAAATAAATACAAGGAGCACCCTGGAGGCAGGGATGGTGAAACTTCATCTCACATGCTTTGGGCATGTTGTCAGGAGGGGTCAAGTCCACGGAAAACGACATCATGCTGGGAAAGTTTGGAGGATCGGAGAAAGAATGGAAGAACTATAGTGAAATGCATTTGTTGTTGTTGTTGTTGTTATGTGCCATTGAGTCGCTTGTAACTCAATGCGCCCCTATGTACAAGAGTCTTAAACGCCGTTCTATCCTGTGCCAGCCTTGCTGTCTCAAGCAGATTCATTCCCACCACTTCACTCACAGAATCGATCCATCTCATCGAGGGTCTTCCTCTCGTGTGCTGTCCTTCCACTCTCCCAAACATGATGTCCCTCTCCAAGGACCAGTCCCTCCTTGCAACATGCCCAAAGTATGTCAGATGAAGCTTCAGAATCCTTGACTCCAAGGAGCATTCTGGCTTCACCCTCTCCAGGACAAACCTGTTTGTTCTTCTAGCATGGAATATCCAACACTCTTCTCTAGCACCACAGCTCAAAGGCATCAGTTCTCTATAATCCTAGTCACTGTCCAACTCTCTGATGCATAGCACGTAATTGCAAAGACCATAGCCTGGGTCAGGCGCACCTTAGTCTCCAGCCTGATGTCATTGCTCTTCAGTACTCTTGAGAGGTTCCCTCACAGCTGACTTTCCCAATGCAATTCATCTCCTGATTTCCTGGCTGCTGTTACCAAGAATGTTGACTATGGAACCAAGTAAACGAAAACTGTTGACAATCTCAATCTCTTCACCATCTATCATGATGCTGCCACTTGGCCCAGTGTGAGAATCTTTGTTTTCTTGATGTTGAGCTTCAATCCATATTGAAGACTGCAGTCCTTGACCTTCTGCAGCAAGCGCTTCAGGTCCTCCTCAGTTTCAACAAGCAGGGTTGTGTCATCTGCATAACACAGGTTGTTGATGACTCTTCCACCAATCCTGAGACCACATTCCTCCTCATACAGCCCAGCGTCTCAGATGATCTGTTCTGCATACAGATTGAAAAGGTATGGAGACAAAATACATCCCTGACGGACCCATTTCTTGATTTTAAACCATCTAGTGTCTTCCTGCTCTGTTCTGACGACTGCCTCTTGGTCCAAGTACAGGTTTCACATTAGCACAATCAAATGTTCTGGGATTCCCATTCTTCTCAGAGTCAGCCATAACTTGTAATCCACACAGTTAAAAGCCTTTGCATAGTCAATGAAGCACAGATAGACATTCTTCTGGTATTCTCTGCTTTCTGCCAAGATCCATCTAACATTAGCTATAATATCCCTAGTACCACGACCTCTTCTAAATCCAGCCTGCACATCTGACAGTTCTCTGTTGACATAGTTCCAAACGTTTTTGGATCCTTTTCAGAAGAATCTTGCTTGCATGTGATATTAATGATAGTGGTCAATAATTTTCACAGTCTGTTGGGTCACCTTTCTTTGGAACGGGAACAAATCTAGATATCTTCCAGTCAGGTGGCCAGCTGGCTGTCCTCCAGATTTCCTCGCACAACTTAGTGAGCACATCTAGGGCAGCGTCTGTTTGTTGAAATAAATCAATTGTTATGCAGTCAACTCCTGGAGCCTTGTTTTTTTGCCAATTCCTTCATAGCAACTTGAATGTCCTCCTTCATCATCATAGGCTCTTTCCCATATGTTATTTCATGAAATTCCTCTCTGTCAGCCAATTCCTTCTGATACAGTGACTCTGTGTACTCCTTCTATCTTCTTTTGATACTTCCCGGATCATTCAGCATTCTACCCAAACTATTTTTAAGTATTGCCACCTGTGGCTTGAATTTGTTTTTCAACTCCTTCAGCTTAAGAAATGCTGAGTGAGTCTGGCCCTTTTGATTTTCTGACTCCAGCTCTCTGCACATTTCATTATAGTATCATGCTTTGTCGTCCCGGGCTGCCTTTTGGAATTTCCTGTTCAGCTCTTTGATTTCTTAATTTCTTCCTTTAGCTTTGGCTTCTTGGCACTCTAACGCAATACTCAGAGTCTCATTTGACATCTATCTTGGTCTTTTCTTCTTCTTCAGCCTTTGTAATGATCTTTGCATTCTTCATGGACAATATTCTTGATATCCTCCCAGAGCTCATTTGGTCTATGCTCATTGGTGCTCAAGGCCTGAAACCTGTTCCTGAGATGGTTTTGAAATTCGAGTGGGACAGACTTAAGGTCAAATCTTGGTTCCTGTGGAGTTGATTTATTTTTCCTCAACTTCAGCTTGAACTTGCATATGAGTAGTTGGTGGTCTGTCCTACAGTCAGCACCTGGCCTGGTTTTCACTGCTGATATTGAACTTCTCCAGCGAGTCTTTCCACAAATGTAATAAATTTGATTCATTTGCATACCATCAGGTAAGATCCATGTGTATAGCCTGTGTTTATGTTCCTTATAAAAGGTATTTGCAATGAATAAATCATTGAATGTGCAGAACTCTATCATTCTATTTCCAGCATCATTTCTCTCACCGAGCCCATGTTTTCCAGCTACTGATCCTTCTTCCGTATTCCCAACCTTTGCATTCCCATTGCCCATTATTATTATTATTAATGCATCCTGATTGCATGTTTGATCAATTTCTGACTGCAAAAGTTGGTAGAAATCTTTTATTTCCTCCTCTTTGGCTCTAGTTGTTGGTGCATATATTTGAATGACAGTGGTATTCACTGGACTTCCTTGTATGCATATGGATATTATCCTGTCACCACATTCTATTTCAGGATAGATCTAGAAGTGACTTTTTTAATTATGAAACCAACCCCATTTTTTCTCACCTTTTCATCCCCAGCATAGTAAATCATATGATCATCTGATTCAAAATGTCCCATGCCAAGCCATCTCATTTTGTCAATACCTAGTATGTCAATATTTATGTGTCCCATTTCTTCCTTAACAATGTCCAATTTTTCTACATTCATGCTTCTCACATTCCATGTTCCAAGCACTAGTGTCTCCTTACAGCTGTTTGTCTTTTTCCATGTTTCCATTTCTAAGATCTCAGTTTCAGTTGCCATGTCTGTTAGTCCAAATGATTATCTAAGGGTGATCTATTGTACGTAGGGTTTTCGAAGGCCTGTAACTTCAGAAGTGGATGGCCAATCCTTCTTCCTAGTCTGTCTCAATTTTAAAATATATATAATAGTATCTGACAGATAAGCATTCTACAGAGAAGAGCAGCTGAAAGACATTTACCAGTTAGAAAAAGACCAATATTCAATGTTGCTGCTTACCCAGCTACATGTTTGGTTGGTTTTTTGTTTTGTGGTTTTTTTTGTGTTTTGTTTGGGTGTTTTGTTTTGTTCTGTAATCCACCCTTTCCCTACTCCACCACCAACCTCCCTACTTTTGCACACAATATTCAACTCCCGTCTCCCATTGACCAGCCCCTGATATGATGGCCTAAGTATCAAGCAATCAGGATTTCTCTGATTCTGACCATATCATGCTGCTGTCAGTCTCTTATGATGCAGTCAGTATGACTTCAGTTTAAAGTTGTTAAGTGCAACTGTTATGTACAGCTTCTTTTCCTGGAAGGTCCTGAGAAAAAGTCCTTGTTCTTAAACTTCCACTCCAGGATTGACTTCTTGTGGGCTAATACCACTTTCTCTTGAAATGCATTTAGAGTGCAATAAACATGTTCTCAAGCATGTCAGAGATCAAGAGGGTGGTGCAAAATAGGGCTAAGTTCCAATCTACTCAGAGTCAGTTGACTTGCATACACAGAACAAGTCAGTCTGGTTCCTGTGTAGAGTATCAGGTGAGGTCTAAGTGTATAGTCATTGTTTTTTAAATGTATTTGCAATGAATCAATTATTAATTGTATAATATTGTATATTTGATTTCCAACCTCATTTCCTGTCACCACAGCCCTATATTCCAGCTAATTTTCCCACTTTTGGATCCCACCTCTTCATTGTCATTGCTACTGAGTCTATTCCAACTCCTAACTGACCCTGCGGTAGGTTTTCCAAGGCTGTAAATCACACAGGAGATTGCCCATCTTTCTCCCTGTTCGGAAGGGCTGGATTTGAACCCCAAATGAGGTGTGGCCTTGGAGTTAATGGTGTGATAACCTATGGAGTGGAATGCACCAGGTTATTGTTAATGCTTCTTAATTATATGTTCTATCCATTTCAGGTTCCAAAAGTTGGTAGAAATCCCAAGTTTCTTCCACTTTGGCTTTAGTAGTTGGTGCGTATGTTTGAATAACAGTTACTATCACTAGGTCTTCTTTGTATTCATATGGATAGCATCCTCTCATAGTACTGGATTTCAGAATAGAGCTTTATATGCTCTTTGTGATGGTGACTAGTACACTATTCCTCTTTGACATGTCATTTTTAGCTTGTGGCTGTGTGCCGTCAAGTCAGAACTGACTCACAGCTGCCCCTCCAGTGAGCTTTCCAGGAGGAGACTGCCCATTCTTCTCCCTAGGAGCAGCTGGTGGCTTTGAACCATGTGAGTTTTGAGATTGCAGTGCAGTTTCTTACCACTAGGTCACCAGAGTAGACCATATTACTGTCTGATTTTAAAAAGGCCAACACCTGTCCATCTCCACTCACCATTGTGGAGGATGTTGATCTTTATGTGTTGTATTTAATTTTTTAGAACTTCCTATTTTCTTAGATTCATACATCATACATTCCACATTCTGATAATTAATGGAAGTTTAAAGCTGTTTCTCCTCATTTTGAGTCTTGCCACAGCAGTAATGAAGGTCCTTCGCTGAGTGAGAGCTTTACTCCACCCTGTGCATTAAGGTAGTCCTACTCTGAGAAGGCAGCCCTTCCTCTTCACATTTTGAGAGCTTTTCGGTCTGAGGGGCTCATCTTCTGGTTCTACGTCCAGTAGTGTTCTTCTGTTACTCATGGGCCTTCTGAAGGCCTGTTACTTCAGAGGTGAATGTCCAGTCTTGCTCTTTGCCTTAGTCTGGCAGCTCTGCTGATGCCTATCTAACATGAGTGGCTCAGCTGGTATCCGAAGTAGCAGCGGCACAGCTTCCAATGTCTTAGCACCAACAAGCTATCACAGTACAGCGAGCTGACAGGTGAGTGGTCGGGAGGATGATGGGATCAGATTTTCTGGCAACCTATTTTTCATGTGTAGTCTGTAGAGAGTTCCAATTTTAATCTACAGGCTGTGCTTCCCTAGGGGTTGGAAGCTACCAGCTGCTGAACTAGATAAAGATGGGTAGTCCCCTCCCGTTGGAGTCACAGCTTTGGAAACCCAGTAGAGGGTTAACTGTGAGTTGGAACCAGCAATGAGAGTTGAGATTCTTCTTCTGTGATGTTTTATTTCTGGATGTCCATTGAGAAAATTGGATCTCAAGACCATCCAGGTGCATCGTGTATCTATTTGTTTAATTGACAGAGACACTTTGGGAACAGATTACATACCCTGCATGGACCAGGTCTCAGAGAATAAGAAGGTTGTACCTGAAATATATGCTCAGGTCAACAGCAATATGAAAACAGTTTCTTAAAATGAAACATGGATTCCAGAATCATGTTACAACGTTGAAATGGAGTTAAGGCTCCACTTTTAGTCTGCCCTATTTAGATGCCCAACAATTGCCTCTGATTTTAGATTCTCATCCAAGAAGCTGACATACATTTCCAAATCTTCACTTCTGAAAGGGAGCCCCATGTCTGCTATATCACGTGGATTCAGTTCCTTGAAACTACCGCCCTCCCGCCACCCCGTGATAACTTTTAATTATACATTTCTTGATGGTGGCATTGCAATTAAAAAAAAACCAAAACAAAACAACCCTCTAAAAAATAAACCTATTCTCAGGAGTCTAATGGTCTTCATGTTTTCTTTAATATCAGACAGAAGGTGAGAGGTTAACATATCCTAGGGCAAGACAGTAAATGTGCTGTTAATCTACCCCAGGTGAGCAGACTGTAACTGCTGTAGATCCTGCTTTCTGATAGCACTGCCAAAAGACCATTTGCCAGATCAGTGACTTCATAACACATACCACCAGTAGCCCTGCTAATCTGAGCTAAGGACTAACCAGACAGATCTAACTGCTATTTTGGCTGAATTCCCAGTCTCCACTAGGACACCTCTGTGTATCCCAGATGGAATTAAAGTTGTGATATGGTAGGCAGGTCTTCACCTCTGCATCTCTTCAGGTTTTCATGTGGCGCTCATGTGCCCAGCCTCCTGGAATATGATCTTCTTTTGATTTATGGTTTTTGTCACAGGATGCCATTTCAGGGCTGACCCTGGCCCTGGCCCTGGCCCTGGCCCACTATGGTAGTGTTTCCCAAGCCAGTGTGGAGCCTGTTTCAACTTCTGAATATCCATCAAGTGACACATGCCTGAAAGGAGCACTGAGGATGCAACGGTCAAGCACTCTGCTGTCTTATCATCCTCAGTTCAAACCCACTTACCTGTTCTACAGAGAAAAGATCTAGCAATATTTTCTCATAAAGATGAAATCTAGAAAACCCAATGAGGCAGTTCTACTCTGTCACTTGGAGTCATTATGTGTTGGAAATGGACTTGACAGCATCTAGCAATGTACTTATGGATTGGAGTAATGAATGTAGTAGGTACATGGGTACATTGGACCACTATGAACTTGTTCTGAGCCGTGGTTCCATTTACTTCCTGGTCCTGAAGCAGCATAGCCAATAGGCAGGGCAAACACAAGCTTATTACTGCTTACTTACTAACCTAGGATGAACACATTCACGTGAGTTCCACCACATCTTTCCTGCCTCTGTAATTAATCCTTGTGTGGGAGCTCTGGTGGCCTAGTTGTAAAGAGTTGGGCTGCCAACCCAAAGGCATACGGTTCGAATTCTTCAGCTGCTCTGCAGGAGACAGATGGGCAGTCTCCCCTTGTGTGATTTACAGCCTCTGAAAACCTGCTATGAGTGGGTTCCTACTCGATGGTACACAATAAAAGTAGCACAGTTCTCACTTGGATGGACAGAACTCCTTGCTGCCACTCTGTTCTAGCCATCAATGATACTAACATCCCCTCCTTCCTGGTAATGATACTATTACCAGATATTGTTATTCATTGGTGCCAAGTTGGAACCCACCCATAGCTGACACTTGGCAGCTTTCCTGAAGCAGTAAATTGAATGGAAGGAGATTGCTCGTCTTTCTCCCACATGTAGATTTGAACTGCATACTGGGAAAATCTGCTGTGAGGGATCTCACCAGAGTACTAAAAAACAACGATGTCAGTCTATAGACTAAGATGTGCCTGATGCAGACTATGGTCTTTGCAATTACTTGCTATGCATCAGAGAGCTGCACAATGAATGACTAAGGATGACTGAACAATTGATGCCCTTTGAGTTGTGCTGGAGAAGAGTCTTGAACATACCATGGACTGCCAAGAAAACAAATAGATCTATCTTGGAGAGAGCGAAACCAAGTTTCTTCTTAGAGGTTAGGGTATCGAAGCTCTGTCTCACATATTTTGGGCATGTGGCCAGGAAGTACTGGTCCTTGGAGAAGGACATCATGCTTGGAAGGCTGGAGGGACAGTGCAAGAGAGGAAGACCCTGGATGAGATAGATTGATACAGTAACTGGGGCAATGGGGGTAGGTGTATTGGAGTCAGAGAAATTGGCTCAGGACGTGGCTGTCTTCAGAGCTGTTGTACATAGTGTCACTGTGAGTCACAGGTGACTCAATGGCACATAACAACAATCTCTGGGTTTTCAGCACAGCTCCTTACAACTAGACCATAAGAGCACCTGGCTTCCATTATTTCTAAATCCTATTATCCCTTTTAAGTGAATTCTGGTGGCCTATTGGAAGTTATGCTGCAGTCCTGAAGGCACACAGTTCGAATCCACTAGCTGCTTTGCAGAGGAAGGATGGGCAATCCCCCCATGTGATTAACTGCCTTGGAAAACCTGCCAGAGGGTCAGCTATGGGTCAGTTCCCATTTGATGGTATATGACAACAACATTATCCCTATTACAGAAACCCAGTTCTGTGACAGTGTCTTTCACATCAGCCCTCACCTGTGGAGGACAGCCACTGCTGAGTGTCTCACTGATGTTGGTGCAAGCATCATCAGTGACTTCAACTGCCAGTTTTTGGTTAGCAGCCAAGTATTGTTAACCATTTGTATCATCCAGGAACTGCATATCTAACTAACCCTGGAGAGTTAGATCCCTAATGTTGCTTAGCATAAACATGTAAGAAAAATTAGCTTCCTAGTAAGAAGTGGTAAGGAGGTTGCTTGCATGCACACATATATCCCAGGTATAACAAGAGAACAAACAGGTTTGTCCTAGAGACAGTGAAACCAGGTTGCTCCTTGGAGGCAAGGATTCTGAAGCTTCATCTGATATACTTTGGACATGTTGCAGGGAGGGATCAGTCTTTTGAGAAGGAGGTCATTCTTGGGAGGGTGAAGGTACAGCACAAAAGAGAAAGACCCTCGAGATGGATTGATTCAGTGACTTGGGTAATGGAGTAGGTGTGTCAGAGACAATAAAACTGGCACAGGATAGAGCAGGGTTTAGGGCTGTTGTACATAACATCACTATGAGTCACAAGCACATACCAATAGCATAACAATAGCATAGTGATCACTACCTACGAGAGCTAATGTGAACCTAAGATAGACTTAATGAAAATTTCAGAATTTCCTAAGTTTTCTGCCAGATGGTGGACCTGGCTTCCTGGTCCTGGCCCCAGCACATCCTCGAGCCTGGTGTTACTCTCCCCACTTCTCCCTTATCCTTCCAGAACGCCAGAAGTTTCTACCCCTTTCCGCCATCCAACCACGCTTACACATGTCCAGTAACAGCAGTCAGTAGTTACTGGGAACGAAGAGAGACAGACACATCATCAAATGAGAATCCAGATGTCCAAAAGGGACGTGAGGAAATATTTAAATAGAAGGCATCACATGCAGGAGAAGGTATGAACTAGGGTCTGACATTTGCAAAAATCTAGTGGGAGTTCATAATGAATTGTATTTGACCCAGCAACAGCTAACAACATCTGGAACAGTTGTTTTATTCTTCTCCAACACCATAGTTCAAAGGCATCAATTCTTCTGTAATCCTTATTCATCATCCAACTCTCAGATATATAGCAAGTGACTGAAAATACCTTGGCCTGGATCAGATGCACAAATCCTTAAACTGACATCATTTTTCCTCAATAATTTGGAGAGGTTCCTGACTGCAGACGTTCCCAGTACAATACATCTAATCTCCTGACTGTGGATCCAAGAAAGATGAAATCATTGACAGTTTCAACTTTTTCTTCATCCATCATGATGCGAGCAGCAATGCTAAGGAATTAGGAGACATGCTTCTAGGACCTAGAGAGAAGCAGCTCATTTTGGTGCCAGTTGGAACAGATCAGACCTGAGAGAGGCAAGAGGAAGACCCTGGGCTTGGAAGTAAACAGGAGTCGAGGGTCCTGTTGTCTCCATTATGTCGAAGGCTTTTGGAAAGAGGCCAAGGGAACTGCTGCTGCTGTCATGAAAAAAAGCCAGGAACCAATGACCGTTTCATATATTAAATGAACATTTATTAACTGCCTAATTATGTTGGAGAGGATTTTTAAATTCAGATTTTAAGTTTATAGAGAACTTGAATTTCTGTTCATTCATTGTTGAACATTTTTCTCCCTGCCCTCCTTCCCAGTTTGCTTTTTTCTTTGGAAAAAAAATTCTTTCATTGTTATACAGTTCCCCTCCCCAGTCCAGTTTACTATGCAGCTCTTATTCTGGACTCTTGTCATGCTAATAATACCTAATCATATATTCTCTCCCTTGTCTGTTTCAATGCCTTGTACATTATTTATCCTCTCTTTTCCTAGTTTCCCCTCAACCCTGATGTCAGTCCTGTTTTTAATAGTGGCATTATGCAATATTTGTCTTTTTGTGACTGAGATATTTCACTCAGCATGATGTCACCCATTTCGGATAATATTTCATGAGTTCATTGTTTTTCAGTGCTGCGTAATATTCCATTGTGTGAATATACCAGAGCTTCTCTATCCATTCATTTCTCTATCCATTCATTTCTTGGATTGTTTCCAACTCTTTGCTATTGTGAACAAAGCAGCAAAAAACATGGATGTATATGTATCTGTTTGGGTGGTGGTTATGGTTTCTTTAGGGTAAATTCCCAGTACTGGAATTACTGGGTCAAATGGTATTTCCATTTGCAACTTATTGAGAAAGTGCCATCCTGCCTTCCATAGTGGTTGCACCATTTTGTACTCCCACCAACAGTGAATAAATGGTTTCTGTTTCTCCACAACCTCACCAGCATTTGTTGTTTGCTGCTCTGTTGAATTTTGCTATTGTTACTGGGGTGAGATGATATCGCATAGTTGTTTTTATTTACATCTCTCTTAGAGCTAGTGATTTTGAACATTTCTTCATGTTTGTTTTTTTGCCATTTGAATGTATTCTTTGGTGAAGTGTCTGTTCATATCTGGTGCCCATTTTGTGATTGGGTTGTTTATCTTATTTTGTTGGGGAGGATCTTTAAGGAGGCAATAGCAGCTCAAGGGGAACCCTGAGCCTTCCTAAAAAAGGTGACCAAAAGCAAAAGACCATGTCCAGCTCCTTAAGTCAGTTCTCATGGAATCAACTGTGACTCAGGACAGTTCCACTCATGTCACTGAGGATTTGTGCCCCAGGGCGTTTTCAGGGGCAAGTTTTTCAGATGCTGATTTCCTCTGTGGTACCTCTGGTGGACTTGAACCTTTAGCCTTTCCGTCTACAGCCAACTCCTAGTCCTTGCCACCCTAGAGATGTGGCGAATCCATGAGAGGTCTCTCATCCTTTGAATTGTTCTGTTGTCTTTAGTCCCACAGCCACTTCTGTCCTTCCCCAGCAGGGGGCACCCGAAGGTTGGGCTTCACTTTCTCAGCCACCTGCTTAGGAACCTGGACAAATGGGTCCCTAAACACCCTCACTGCCCACTGAAGGCAGGGCGTGGTGCCCACTTGCTGGAGGCTGTCTCCCTAGGGAAACAGGAGACTATGAAAAAGGCTGTCTTGAGCTCTCCCTGGATGGTGTCAGCTCTGCCTAGCAGATGTTCAGTGCTGGCATTCTGCCAGGCTCACCCTCTTTAGGATCCTGGGAAGAAAGATCATTATATTCTCATCCCACTGGAGGCAACTCTCCGTGCTTCTACTCACTGTTTAGGATACATTTTTAGAGGATCCCAGCAGTGGAAGCGACTTAGAAGCTGCTAGATGAGGAGCTTCCGTTTCAAATAGCTTCAAAGACAAGCAAACTCAAAGCAGTTGTTGCCAATTCTGACTCACAACAGTTGTCTCAGTCCTCTAACGCTGCTATAACAAAGATAAACCAGTGGATTGACTGCCTGTAACAAAAGATATTTATTCTCTTACCGTTGCTATTGTTATTATTAAGTGCCTTTGAGTGAACTATGACTCATATTCTATGAACAATACATTTGAAACTTGTCAGATCCTGTGCAACCCTCATGATCCCTGACATGTTCAAACCCATTGCTACAGTCACTGTGTCAACCCATCTCATCAACGGCCACCCTCTCTTTGCTGAACTTCTATTTAATACCACTGTAATGCCATTTTCCAAGGACTGGCCCCTCTTAGAGTTGTGTTGTTAGGTTTCTTCAAAACCCCATAATTCATAGTGACCCCATGAACAAGAGATCTGAACCTGCCTTCCCCTGCCATCCTCACCATCTCAGATATCCTCCAGCCCACTGATACAGTCGCTGTGTCAATCCACATTACTGAGGCTCTTCCTCTCTTTCTCGGACCCCCCACCTTTCCCAGTAGGATATCCTTCCCCAAGGACTGGCCCCTTCTTGATAACATGTCCAAAGTATGCAAGACACTTTCACTGTTCTTGCCTCTAAGTTATACCTGGTTGCACTTTCTCCAAGATGTATACATTTATACTTTTGACAGACTGTGGGATACTCAATTCTCTTCTCCAACACCACAACTCAGAGGCATCAATTCTTCTCCTGTCATCCTTTATTTATTGTCCTACTTTCAGATGCATGGAGATACTTGAAAAACTATGGATTGGTCCAGGTTCAGCTTAGTCTTTAAACTGACATCATTGCTCTTCGCATATTTGAAAAGCAGATACTTGTGCCACATGTCTTTTGGTTTCTGGACTGATGGTACCGTAGATGTTGATTATGGATCAAAATAAAAGAGGGGAAAAATCATTGACAACATAATTTTTTTCTCCATCTATTATGATGTTGCCTCTTGGCCTAGGGGGGGGGATTTTTGTTTCCTTGATGCTAAGATAAAATTAATATTGGAGGCTGTGGTCTGATCTCATGCAGCAAGTGCTTCAAGTCTTCTTCATTATGTTTCTGGAGTTTTGAGTGGTTAATTTTTCAGAAGCAGATCACCAGGCCTTTGTTCCAGGGCACCTCTTCCTAGACTCAACCCTCCAGGCAGTCAGTTAATATGTTTGCATGGTAACTGTTTGCATCCTCCAGGTGCAAGGGACTCCTTCAAACACTCAGGGATCTTAAATGTGTGAAGCTGAATGGCATACACTGGGTTGGGCATGATATGGAAGTATCTAACTGCACCCAGCAACAATAGCAAAGTTCAACAGGGCAGCAAACAATAAATGCTGGCAAGGTTGTGGAGATATTGGAACAATTAACTGCTGGTGGGAGTGTAAAATGGTGCAACCACTATGAAAGGAGGTTTGGCAGTTTCTCAAAAAGTTGGAAATAGAAATAACATTTGACCCAGTAAATCCACTACTGGGAATATACCTGTTATTGTTGTTATGTGCAGCTGAGTTGCTTGGGACTCATGTAGTACTCATGTAGCAACCCTATGTACAACACCTCTGAACCCTACTCTCTCCTGAGCCAACCTTATTGTCTCTGATACACCTTCCCCCCACTACCCCAGTAACTGAGCCAATTAATCTCATCCAGGGTCATCCTCTCTTGCACTGTCCCTCCACCCTCCCAGCCATGATGTCCCTCTCCAAGGACTGGTCCCTCCTTGCAAGATGCCCAAAGTATGTTAGACGGGGCTTCAGAATCCTTGCCCCCAAGGAGCAGCCTGGTTTCACCCTCTCCAGGATGAAACTTTGTTTCCTAGCAGTCCATGGTATATCCCATACTCTTCTCCAGCACCACAGCTCAAAGGCATCAGTTCTCCTTGTATCATCCCTAGTCATTGTGCAGCTTTCTGACAGATAGCAAGCAATTGTGAAGACCATGGAAAGAAACTGTAACTGCCATCCAAACAGATATATACACACCTATGTTTATTGCTGCATTATTAATAATAGCAAAGAGATAGAAGCAACCCAAGTTTCCATCAACAAATTGGAAAACTGTGGTATATTCACAAAATAGAATACTGTGCAGCACTAAAAAGTAATGAACTCATAAAACATTACACAACATGGGTGACCCTGCAGGACATTAGGCTGAGTGAAATATCCCAGTCACAAAAGGATAAATATTGCATAGCACCACTGTTATAAAACAGGTCTGACATGGGGGTTTGGGAGAATAGGATAAAAGTAGATGGTTAATAAACATTGCATTGGAACAGATGAAGAAAAGAACTGTTTAAAAGGCATGTATGTTCAGGCATTATATGTACGATGACAGTCCAGACTAAGAGATACATTGCGAAGAGGACTGGGGGTGGGGGTGGGGGTTGTCAATTGTACAACAATAAATGAGTATTTAGAAAAAACAAAAAGTGAACTGGGGCAGGGGGAATGGAGAGAGGGGGTAAATACATGCAACAATGAATGAATGAAAATCCAAATTTTCTGTAAATTTTCACTAAAATCACAATTAAAATTTAAAAAGAAGGTTGTTGTTGTTACGTGCCATTGAGTCATTTGCGACTTATAGAGACCCTATGTACAAGAGCTCTAAAAGCCATTCTATCCTGTGCCAACTTAGCCATCCCAAACGCACTTTATTCCCACCACTCCAGTCACAGAATCGATCCATCTCATTGAAAGTCTTCCTCTCCTTCGCCGCCCCTCCACTCTGCCAAACATGATGTCTCTTTCCAAGGACAGTCCCTCCTTGCAACATGCCCAAAGTATGTCAGATGAAGTTTCAGGTAGCTAAATGTAATTATTCTTCAAACTGAGTAAAAGAAAACACAGCCTATGAGCTGACTGCACTGGCTGCCAGTGTCTGTTCTGTCAGCCCCTCTGCTTGCCTGAGACCTCTGGGGCAGTCAGTCTGCCTTTCTGAAGGAAAAGCTCGGTTGTCCTCTGAATCACCCTTCCCTCATTTTTTTGTCCTCTTTATTCTTTTTCATTTTGTTGTCTCAGTTATTCTTTCCTATTTTTCCAGTGTCCATCTTGTGTTCCTCCCTCAAAATGTTCCTTCTCCTGTGGATTTTTAGGGTGTTTTGGGTTTTGGTGTTGGTTTGTTTTTTGGGGTGTTTTGTTTTATTTTGTTTTTGTTTTCCCCTCAGGTCCTTAGCTCTTCTCCCTCTTCTGAAGACAGCCCATGCTTTAATCACATACATGGAAAAACTAGTATTATTTGCCTAAGATAGGAGCCCATTCCCTTTCTCCCCAGAATGTGGTTCCTGTTTGGTTCTGCCCGTTGAGGGGCTTAGTAAACACTGAAGAGCCACAGTTGGGGATGACTCTGACCTCTCCTGCCTCCTGCTCTGGGCTGCTGATTAGTCCTGGATTGCTTCATTTCCTGCCTTGGCCCTGAGTCCCCTGTTTAGAGATGGCATCCCATCCCAGAACACAGGCAACTCCTTTTCCTCTGAGTGAGTCACGCCTGGAGTAGACTTAGGGCAGCCTGACCAAGTCCTTCCCTCCCACTGCTTTTTCCAGTGAACACCTACAGTGGTGGTGTTCTGCTTCCTCTGCCACCACCCTCTGGCTGGGGACTTTTGTTTATTAACTCAGTTTTTTTGGTTGAGTTTTTTTTTCTCTTTTTAAAATGAGATTCTACTAAAAGGTTCCCCTGCAGCTTTTTACTTTCATCTCCCATATCTCATAACCAAATCCATATTGAAACCAAAGCATGATGTGTGAGCATCTTAAGGACATAGTCTGCTTTTGATTTTTCTGGTGTTAAGGGTTGTTGTTAGTAACCAGAGTTGACTTGAATTCATAGCAACCATTTGTAGAGCAGACTTAACCCTTGCCATCCTTATGGCCTGCTGTGCTTAACCGTGTGCCTTGGGTATTGGAGCACAGCTCCTTCCCACTAGGGCCACCAGAGCTCCCCAGAAAAGGAACTAGTGCAGGGAATTGAAACTGTTGAAAGAGCTGGGATAACTGGCTGGAGCTGCACCTCTCAGAATGATTCCTTGAACTCTGCTAAAGTGGTAAAGAGTTTGCAGCCAGCCCAAAGGCACGTGGTTCAAAGGCATCAACAGCTCTGTGGGGGAAAAGATGGTTCATCTCCTCCTGTGACATTTACTGTGTCTGAAAACCCACTACAGGTCAGCTATGAGTTAGATCCAACTCGACAGTACACAACAACAAAAGTTAATGGAAATACAGAAGTTTCTCTAGAAGGAAGTGTAGAAATGGTTACTGAATGCCAAATAACCACATCCCCTAGTCAGGAACCATAATTTGTATTATCCTTTATTAAAAGACACAAGCGACAGCTTTTCATGTGGTTCTTACCTATGGGCTGCATAGGAAGCAAATTGACTACTTTTGTGGAAAAAATCATTGGAGAAGCTAAATATTAGCAGTCAAAACTAGGCCAAGGGCAGACTGTGGGTCAGATCATCAATTACTCATGTTGTTGTTGTTATGTGCTGTCTAGTCACTTGCAACTCATAGGGACCCTATGTACAACAGCTCTAAACTCTGCTCTGTCCTGTGCCAATCTCTCTGTCTCCGACACACTCATCCCTATTGCCCCAGTCACCGAATCAATCCATCTCCCAGAGGGCCTTCC
>NW_006400384.1:67281-71333 GCF_000299155.1 Elephantulus edwardii | reverse complement strand
GAAGAAATGGAATTAAGAGTGATGAAGAGAAGATTTCAAAGGGCACTGAAAAAAAGACAAAGCAGAGCAGTATAACAAGATGTGCAAAGAGCTGGAGTTAGAAAACCAGAGGAGCAGAACATGCTCAGCATTTCTCAAGCTGAAAGAACTGAAGAACAAATTCAAGCCTTGAACCACAATATTAAAGGATTCTATAAGCAAAATCTTGAAAGATGCAGCAAGCATCAAAAGAAGATAGAAGAAATACAGATTCACTGTACCAAAAGAATTGATGGACACTGAATGCTCAAGAACCAAAGGTAATGAAGCTAGAATTTCAAACTGCACTGAAGGCATTGGGGGAAGTGGGGCGGAAAGGCTCCAGGAATTGACAAAATACCTATTGACATGTTTGAAACAAGCAGATGCAGTCCTGGACTCTGGAGCCTATGCCCACACTAGCCCATGCCAAGAAACTTTGGAAGACATTTACTTGGCCATCTGACAGGAAGAGATCCATATTTATTTCCATTCTAAGGGAGCTCTGGTGGCCTAATGGGAAGAAACTGCACTTCAATCCCAGAGGCACACGGTTCAAATCCACCAGATGCTCCACTGGAGAAGGAGCAACAATCTCCTCCTGTATCAATCATATCAGATTTGATGGTACGCACACACAAAAATAATAACATTTTAAAAATGCTTTAAAAAAACCATATTTATTTCCATTCTAAAAAAGGGGAATTCAACAGAATATGGAAATTAACAAATAGCATCATTAATATAGATGCAAGCAGTCTTGCTGAAGTTTATTGAAAAATGGCTGGAACAATACATTGTCAGGAAGCTCCCAGAAATTAAAGCTGAGTTCAGAAGAGGCTGTGGAACAGGGATTATCATTGCTGATGTAAAAGGATTTTGACTGAAAGTGTAGACTAACAAAAAGGTATTTACTTGTATTTTATTAACTATTTAAAGGAATTTGGCTGTGTGGATCATAGTAAGTTGTGGCTAACATTGAGAAGAATGGAAACCTCAGAACACAGAGTTCATGGGGATGGTGCAGGATATGGCAAGACTCAGATCTGTTGTTCATAGGGTCACTATGAGTTCTAATCTACTCACGGGCACATAGCAACAATATTTTCAGTGGTTTTCACTACCTGTCTAGGTGATGTATTTGTATTTTTTTTTAATCATATTCCTCCCTATCCCTTCCGCAGAGTTTCCCATGTAAGGGAGTCAAGTACCACTCTTTGCTTTACCCTAGAACAAGGGAGCTTGGTGGGATAGCTCTTAGCAAGTTGTGCTAACCCAAAGATGATACCTCTCTATATTGAATCCACCAGTGCCTCTGTTGCAAAAAGATGTTTAGTCTCCTCCCATGTGATTTACAACCTCCGAAAATCCTCTGGAGGGTCAACTATTAGCTGATTCTATGCTGCAGCTACAAGTTTTGAGTTTTTTTAAAAAAGACACAACTTGTGATGCTTGCTATTAGTTGCCGTGGGATTGATTCTGACTCACCGCTGCCCCACGTGTGAGAGTAGAATTCCTCCACAAGATTTTCAGCACTGTGACCTTTTTGAGGTAGGTCACCAGCATAAAGGCCTTTTAAACCACAACCTACAGTAAGAAATGGGTTCCATCTTAACACCCAGCCTTCAAAGACAAACACCTGTGACTAAAACAGAAGTTCCCTGGTGTCTGACACGGTGATATTTTCTCTTGTCATTTTTCTCATGGTGCTTATGAAAGGAAAGATATAGTCCTGAAGTGGAAAGAGAAGTGGTTGTTGTTAAAGAGAGAAGCACTTCTGTTCAAAGCCACAACCAGATGAAGGTGAGCTGTAAACAAAGGAGGACCTTGGCAGCTCTGCTCTGCAGAGCTGACAGGCTTGGCTGCAGTAGTCTTTGCTGACAGCAGTGAAGGCCTGGGGCACTCAGGAGGAACTGGCCCCCGCCTGTCTTCTTGCCTCGTGTCTTCACATCTTTGCTTCACTTCGTTCACATTTCTGTCATCACAGCACACTCTGTTTACTTCCCCAGATGTATTTTGTGTGTAACTTTATGTGTGTACTCACACACTAAAATGTACTAAAATTCTTTTATCTCACTTTTTTTGTATTTTATAAAGAGTTAAAATGAACAGAGTAGGTGAATTTCTATTCAACTATTCATACACACACTGTTTCATGACATTGACTACAGTCCTCATATTGTGTTATCACTTTTCCCACTCCCTCTCTGTGGTTCTTGTTTCCTTCCATCCTTCCAGTGTCCTTGGACTGTTACTGCCCTTGACATTTTGCGTAGCTGAGTGTTGTAAGTGCTGCGTATCTCCCTGGTGGTGTTGTTAACCTTATAGATCTGTCTATTGTTTGGCTGAAACTTGTGCTACAGGGATGAGTTCCATGCTAGATGACTAGGAGACTCAGGAGTTCCATAAGTATGTCAGGACAGTGCAAATCCTCTTGATTTCCTGACTGCTGGTGCCAAGAGTGTTGATTGTGGAGCTGAGCAAGCTGAAACTGTCAACAACCTCAATCTCTTCTCCATCTATCATGCTGCTGCCAGTTGGCCCCGTAGTGAGAATCTTTGTCTTCTTTATGTTGAGTTTCAATCCATTTTGAAGGCTGTAGTCCTTGACTTTCTGCAGCAAACACATCAGGTCCTCAGTTTCAGCAAGCAAGGTTGTGTCATCTGCATAGCACAGTTAAGAAACTAAAAGTGTCTTTTTAGCTGTCAGGAATGACTCAGACTGTGACATACAAATAGCAGGGAAATCATGGCACTAAATTGGAAAATGCAGGTCATGATTTTGTTTGTCTTATGATAGCAGAAAACACATGTTTTCCCCGACATGGCCCGGCCAGCTCAGTTCGACATTGCTGGCCTGTTTGCTTCTGTGCTACCCTCATCATGCATCTGTTCTTCTAACCTTATGGAATGTTTTCTGGCACAGCATGGCACTATAAGGCAACGCTGAGGGAAATGATTTTTTTTTCTTGTTGTGTACCATAGAATTGGATCCAACCAGTACAGGAGGATTTGGTAGATTTGAATCATGGACCTTAGGGAATGTAGCACAGCTTCTTGCCACTAGGTCACCAGAGCTCCCTGGGAAATGTATTTTTAAGACCATTTGCACACCACCGCTGTAGAGAACTTGTCTTTGGTGCTGCCTGAGGTATCCTATGGGCTGCTGTGATGCTGGAAGCTGTGCCAGTGGTGTTTCAAATGCCAGCATAATCATGCCTGGTGGACAGGTTTTAGCAGAACTCCCAGAGCAAGATAGACCAAGAAGCATGTTTAACCTTCCACTTCTGAAATAACTGGCCTTTGAAAACCCTATGCACAACTGAGTAACATGGGTAGATATAGTAGTAGAGGTAGAGTCCAGATTGGAAATCATGCAAAATGAGGAGAAACAACTGCTAACATGCACTAATATTTGGAAGGTGGAAAGTATTAAATATGGTTATAGTAAAACCAGATATTGTGAAAAAGAAAATGGAACTCATAAAGACAGACATTCAAGGCAGTAGTGAGCTGAGATGGACTGGGATCGGCTACTTGGAACTGGCCAGTCACATATCTACTATGCCAGGAATAGTGCTGCATTCATAGTTAACAAGACCATTGCAAGACTTAGGATAAATTACAACGTTGTGATTGATAGGAGGTATCCATATGCATACAAAGTCGTTGTATTAACAGTTGTTAATACAAATATTATTCAAATACATGTACCAATAGCTAAAGTCAAAGATGAGGAGTTTAAGGAACTCTACAGACTTTTGCAGTCTAAAAATTGATCAAACATGCAGTCAACATACATTCATGATAATTAATGACTGGAATGCAAAATATGGAAGCAAAGTAGAAGGACTGATGGTTGGAAATTACAAACTTGGCAACAGAAATGAGGCCGGAGATCAAATAATTAAATTTTGTACAATCTATGATTTATTCATCAGAGATACCTTTCTTTTTTAAAATTTTTATTTCTTTTTCATGTCAATGAACATCTACAGAGATTTTGGAATTCCATTCATTCATTGTTGCACCCTT
>NW_006400384.1:63478-67181 GCF_000299155.1 Elephantulus edwardii | reverse complement strand
TCCCTAGTCATTGTCCAACTCTCTGATGCATAACAAGTGATTGCAAAGACCATGGCCTGTATCAGATGCACCTTAGTCTCCAGAGTGACACCTTTGCTCTTCAGTACCCTAGAGAGGTCCCTAACAGCAGACTTTCCTATGGCAATATGTCTTTTAATTTCCTGGCTGCTGGTGCCAAGAGTGTTGATTGTGGAGCCAAGCAGACTAAAGCTCTGAACAATCTCAATCTCCTCACCATCCATCCTGATGCTGCCAATTGGTCCAGTGGTGAGAATCTTTGTCTTCTTGACATTGAGCCTCAATCCATACTGAAGACTGCAGTCCTTGACCCTCTGCAGCAAGTGCATCAGGTCCTCCTCAGTTTCAGCAAGCAGGGTTGTGTCATCTGCATTACGCATTGCTAATAAATCTTCCACCAAATCCTGACGCCACACTTCTCCTCATAGATCCCAGCCTCCTGGATAATCTGTTCTGCATACAGGTTGAAAAGTATGGAGATAGGACACATCCCTGGTTTATACCTTTCCCAATTTTGAACCATTCAGTGTTTCCTTGCTGTGTTCTGATGACTGCTTCTTGGTCCAAGTATAGGTTTCACATTAGCACAATCAAGTGTTCTGGGATTCTCATTCTTCTAAGAGTCAGCCACAGTTTGTTATGATCCACACAGTCAAACGCCTTTGCATAATCAATGAAACACAGATATACATTCTTCTGGTATTCCCTGCTTCCAGCTAAAATCCATCTAATATCAGGGTTAAACCAGGCTGCTTCTTGGAGGCAAGGATTCTGAAGCTTCATCTGACGTATTTTGGACATGTTGGAAGGAGGGACCAGTTCTTGGAGAGAGACATCATGCTTGGGAGGGTGGAGGGACAGCGCAGGAGAGGAAGACCCTCTATGAGGTGGATTGATTCAGTGACTGGGATAATCAGGGTGGGTGTGTCAGAGATAGTGAGGTTGGCACAGGATAGAGAAGGGTTTAGGGCTGTTGTACATAGGGTCTCTATGATAACAGAGATTCTTTAAAAAAATTCGACAGAGATTCTGAGCCCTTGTGGGCTGGTTTCCTGGAAAATATAGGGTTTGAGATAAGCCTTGTAAATATGACTCAGGTAGGTGTAGAAAAGAGACCAAGAAATTTCATATAGTATAACTGACTGAGTAAAATTCTAGAGGAGGGTTTGTGTGTGTGGTGAGCAAAGAAGACGACCAGCTTTTAAAATCAGAATGGGAAGGATAGACTATGGTGCACACCCAATGGAATCCAATGCAACATTAAAAATAACAAATCTGCAAAACATCTAACACAGACTGACCTGAAGGGCATCATGCTTACTGAAATGAGTCAATCACAAAAAGGACAAATATTGTGTGAGACTATTGTTATAAAAAGTCAAGAAAAAGTTTATTCACAGAAACGTTATTTGAAGGTTACCAGTCTTAGGAAAGCAAATCACTAGCTGCTCTCATTAGGTGCTGTCAAGTCAGGCCCTAAGACATCTCCCGTCTCTCATGTGGAGCCGCAGCTGAGTTAAGTACAAGAGAGGTCCCAATGTTGAGTTAGAAATACAACTCCCTACCAAAAATTCCCAACTAGAGTAGACATATATTAATGTGGTTGAAGAGAAAGGCAACGTACAATAAGGAAGAAGTCAGCATAAAATGACCGAGGCAAAGACAGACACTGGGAGGAGCAGAGGAATTAAGGGCAACAAGGTAAATGTTGTAAATACAATCCTTCAATAACATAATAATCTATGAATAGATGTATAGATAGTCAAACTGAACAGGGGTTGGAAGGTGAATGAGGCTAAAAATTGAAGGAGATTATATGTAGAATGTAGTTTTACAGACAGAGGACGTTCTTAACTGTGGGCACAGCAGAGGTTGTGAGGACTTGGTGGGGTTCATTCTGTTGTATACAGGATCATTATGAGTCTGAACATAACTGATGTCACCTAACAACAAGCACAATGTTTCTACATGTATATTTAAACATGCTGCAAACACATAAATGATTACGGAAGAATTCATAGGGAGCAAAGTTAAGAAAAGTTCTTTGCTCTTTGTCATGTGCCGTTGAATCAAGTCACACAGTTGAACCTTGCCCCACCCTTTGCCATCCTCGTGCTAAGCCGATTGTTTTGGTCACTGCATTGGTCTATTTTGTTGAGGGTCTTTTCCCTAGGACTGGCCCCTCCTGCTACCATGCTCAAAGTAAGCGAGACTGGTTCACTGTCCTTTTCTCTAAGGCGCACCCTGGCCACACTTCCTCCAGGACAGATTTTTTCCTCTTTTGGTGGCCCATGGCATATTTTGTACTCTTCATCAACACCATAATTCTATAGAAAATGTTTTAGCTATAGCCAAAAGTTGATGTTGGTGTGTGCCATCGAGTCAGAATCAATCCATAGCTGACCCTTCAGTGGATTTTCAGAGGCAATAAATTGTATGGGAGGAGATTGCCCATTCTTCCCTCATGGAGCAGTTGCTGGATTCAAGCCTTTGGGGTTGCAAGCTAGAGGGAATGAATTGCTGTATCAGGAGCTCAGGACTATTATTTTTGGGGACATCAAGGCCAATTGTCCACAAAGACAATGCTACTTTAGTGATCTGTGACTGAGACTCCAGAGACTTGTAAACTGCTATCCAAGGTGCTTTCTCCCCATCTAAAGCAAAAAAGAGTGACAGAAATAAAAGTTGCATGGAAACAATCTAGGACCTTGCAACCAGAACTAGATGCCACACAAGGACCACTGCAGAATACTGTGTGGGGATCTGTGGTCCTGGATAGAGTGGGAGAAAAGAGTGACCAAAATGCAAAATCATAAAGACTGTCCAAGATCAGGCTTGCTGTTCTGATAGAGATGAGACTGGCAGAACCCCTGAAATTATGATGCCCTTAGATGCCCTTCCAGCCTGAATCTGGACTCCATCCCATGGCTCAATTTTCAGCCTCTTTTGATGGAAACAAGCCCATAGAGTGAATGAAGCATTGGGGAGGTATGCGCTCCCTACAACCAACCGTAGGAGACTGAAAGGGCAACATTTGTCTGGGGAGTTTGATCACAAGGTAGAAAATACAGGAAATAGGAATGAATGGAAACTGTCAGCCTGTGGCAGGTGGAAAAGAGCTGTTACAGTGTGGAGATTGCAGTCAATGTCACAAATCAAAGCACATCTAAATTGTCAGATGGAAAGCCAATTTGCTCTGTAAATGATCAACCAAATCACAATAAAACTTTTGTCGAAACTTTTAGTATTGGAACTGTGGGAACGAAGTCGCGCGGACTCGGCAAAAACCGGAAGCCACTAGATGAGCTTCTAAGAGACCCACTTGAAAGGAGAAAACTTAGTGGGGAAATCGGCTTATTTCGCTTAAGCTCCACTAAGACCCAGTGGGTCTGTTGCATGACGTGGACAGTAGAAATTTGAATCAGAACCTCTGCTGGAGTGGACGCAGAACGAGCTAATAGCCTCAGTTGCAATCCAGACCACTTTTCGGTTGCACTGCAGATCGGCAAATGCCGGAGGACCCATTTGAAAGGGATAACCTTTGGGGGGAAAGTGGCTGAATTTTCTAAAGCTCCACTAAGGCCCAGTGGGTTTGTTGCATGATGGAGACAGTAGGAATTTGAATAAGAACGTTTGATGGATTAGAGTCGGAACTGTACGAAATCAGCCTGGGTTGCATTCTGGT
>NW_006400384.1:41288-56513 GCF_000299155.1 Elephantulus edwardii | reverse complement strand
CTTCAATGTCGTAAACATATTTCATCCAGTTTTTCTCAGTCTTACCCCCACCCCGATGTCAGCCTCATTCTACAACAGTGGCACCATATAGAATTTGTCCCTTCGTGACTGAGCGACCTCACTCAGCATAATGTCCTCCAGGGTCACCCATTTTGAATAATATTGCATGAGTTCCTTGTTTTTCAATGCAGTATACCTTTCTTAAGAAATACAGATGGCTACTATATATATTGACTTTACCTGATGGACTGCATAGGAATCAGATTGACCACATCTGTGGAAAGTATTGATGAAAGAAGCTCAATATCAGCAGTCAAAACTAGGCCAGATGCTGACTGTGGAACAGACCATCAACTATTCATGTGCAAGTTCAAATTGAAGTTGAAGAAAATTAAAACAAATTCATAAGAACTAAAATATGACCCTGACTCTATCCTACTTGAACTTAAAAATCATCTCCACAGTAGGTTTCAGGCAATGAACACTAATTATTGATGACTAGACAAATTAAGATTAAGATAGAAATTAAAATACCATCGATGAAAAAAAATTAAAATATCATCCATGAAGAGTTAAAAAGGTCTTTACAAAGAGACAAGACTAAAATGGATGTCAAGAGAGACTCTGAAAATGGCACTAGAGCATTAAGAAATTGAAAGCAAAGGAAAGTGATGCTGAAATAAAATAGCTGATTGTTGTTGTTGATTGCAGTCAAGTCAAACATGACTCACAACGACTCTATGAACAAAAGACCTTTCCATAAACTGTCACCATTTTACCAAGTTCATAGAATTTCCAGAGGCATGTGGTTTAGGAAGTGGCTGAAACTCCTACTTCCAAACATATTTTACAACTGGACGCTCCACCAAACACTGTCCACATTGGAAAGCCATTCTGGTATTTGATACCCCAATGGCACAAGGCTCAACATCACAGAAACCCAAGTTACTTCATACTGCACATTGACAAATAGTGATGTACAAAGTGGAAGAGTGTTCCTCCAGATATAACAACACTAGTTTCGCTTAGCAATTGTTAAGTTTCATCAAGTCGAATAATGACTGAGAATAAGTTTTGCACAAAAGACCTAAACTCTGTTCTATGACTAACATCATTGCTGTATAGAACTCTGTTCTATAACTACCATCATTTTTGTATATTTAAAGAGTTTAGAGAGTTTGTAGAGTTAAAGCAGCTGGAGAAGACAAAGCAAAGAATTGTAATAGAATGTACAGATTGCTGAAACTGGAAAATAAAAGGGAAATAATTTACTTAGCATTTCTTAAGATGAAAAATTGAAAATTCAAACCCTGAGTTGCAATACTGAGAGACAGACACTATGGAGAAAATCTTGAATGATAGAGGAAACATCAAAAGAAGATAAAATATATAGAGTCAGTGCACCAAAAGGAATTGATTGATGCTGAGCTATTTCAGGAAGAACCGTATGATAAAGAGCCCAGAGTGATGAGAGAAGAAGTTCAAGCTACATTGAAGCAAAAAATAAGATCTCAAGAATTGGTATCTCACATACTAAGTAAGGGAGTGATATGTATGTGATTTGCCTTGAATACTTACTTAGGGCATGCTATTGGGAGGTTATTACTTGAAGATGAACATGATGCTCAGAAAGGCAGAGGGCCAGTAAAGGAGAGGAAGACTCTCACCAGGTGTATTGACACAATGACTGCCATTAAGGGCTCTAGTGTGTCAGATGTGTGAGGATGGTACAGAATACGACAGGGTTCAGATCTGTTGTTCATAAGGTCCCTATGGGTTGTACTCTACTTGGTGGCACCTAACAACACCACCACCAAATATTGATGGGATATCAATTGACGTTTTTCAACTAACAGATGCAACCATGAATGTGCTCACCAGTTTGTGGCTGGAAAACTGGAAGACAGTTACCTGGCCAACTGACTTGATGAGATCTAATATTGTTCCCATCACCAAAAAAGGTAATCCAATAGAATGTGGAAATTATTGAACAGTATCATTTATACCTCAATATGTCTTTTAATTTCCTGGCTGCTGGTGTCAAGAGTGTTGATTGTGGAGCCAAGCAAACTAAAGCTGTGAACAATCTCAATCTCTTCACCATCCATCCTGATGCTGCCAATTTGTCCTGTGGTGAGAATCTTTGTCTTCTTGATATTGAGCCTCAATCCATATTGAAGGCTGCAGTCCTTGACCCTCTGCAGCAGGCGTTTCAGGTCTTCTTCAGTTTCAGCAAGCAGGGTTGTGTCATCTGCATAACGCAGATTGTTGATAAATCGTCCACCAATCCTGATGCCACATTTCTCCTCATAGAGCCCAGCCTCCCGGATAATCTATTTTGCATATAGGTTGAAAAGATATGGAGATAGGATACATCCCTGACATACACCCTTCCCAATTTTGACCCATGCAGTGTTTCCTTGCTCTGTTCTGATGACTGCCTCCTGGTCCAAGTATAGGTTTCTCATTAGCACAATCAAGTGTTCTGAGATGCCCATTCTTCTCAGAGTTAACCACAGTATGTTATGATCCACACAAACACCTTTGCATAATCAATGAAACACAGATAGACATTCCTCTGGTAAAAAGACGTATTACGATGGGAAAGTCTGCTATTAGGGACCTCTTCAAAGTGCTGAAGAGCAATGGTGTCACTCTGGAGACTAAGGTGCCTCTGATACAGGCCATGGTCTTTGGGACAATGACTAGGAAGGATAGAAGAAGAATTGATGCCTTTGAGCTATGGTGCAGGAGAAGAGTATTGAGGGTACCATGGACTGCTAAGAAACAAACATTCATCCTGGAGAGGGTTAAACTGGGCTGCTCCTTGGAGGCAAGGATTTTGAGGCTTTGTCTGACATACTTTGGACATGTTGCAAGGAGGGACAAGTCCTTGGAGAGAGACATCATGCTTGAGAGGGTGGAGGGACAGTGCAGGAGGGGAAGGCCCTCTATGAGGTGGATTGATTCAGTGACTGGGGTAATCAGGGTGGGTGTGTCAGAGACAGTGAGGTTGGCACAGGACAGAGCAGGATTTAGGGCTGTTGTACATAGGGTCGCTATGAGTCTCACATGACTCAATGACACATAACAACAACAACCATTTATATTGCATGCAAGCAAAATGTTGTTGTTGTTATGTTATGACTTCTGTATGGATTATATCTCAACATCAAGAAAACAAAATCTTCACCACTGGACCAACAAGCAACATTATGATTTGTTGTTGTTGTTATGTGCCGTCGAGTCACTTGCCACTCTTAGCAACCCTATGTACAACAGCCCTAAACCTTGCTCTGTCCTGTGCCAATCACACTGTCTCTGACACTCCCATCCTGATTATCCCAGTCACTAAATCAATCCACCTCATAGAGGGCCTTCCCCTCCTGCGCTGTCCCTTTACCCTCCCAAGCATGATGTCCTTCTCCAAGGACCGGTCTCTCCTCACAACATGTCCAAAGTATGTTAGACGGAGCCTCAGAATCCTTGCCTCCAAGGAGCCACCCGGTTTAACCCTCTTCAGGATGAATCTGTTTGTTTTCCTAGCAGTCCATGGTACTCCCAATACTCTTCTCCAGCACCACAGCTCAAAGGCATCAATTCTCCTATCCTCCTTGGTCATTGTGCAACTCTCTGATGATAGATGAAGAAAAATTTAATTTATCAATTATTTCATCTTACTTGGATCTGTAATCAATATACTCAACACAACAGTCAAGACATCAAAAGAATCAAAACAACGAGATATCATCTCACCCCAGCAACAATAGCAACATTTAACAAAGCAGCAAACAACAAATGCTGGTGAGGTTGTGTAGACATTAGAACATTCATTCACTGCTAGTAGAAATACAAAATGGTACAACCACTGTGGAAGGTAGTCTGGTGTTTTCTCAAAAAGTTGGAAATAGGGGAAGTGGTGGGCAGGGAGAAAAGAGCAACAATGAATGAATGAAAACCCTAAGTCTCTGTAAACATTCGTTAAAATTAATTTTTAACAACTCCAAAACACACACCCCAAGTAATTCTACTTTATTTTTTAAAAAAACCCCAAACACCCTCCCCCAGTAATTTTACTGTATTTTTTAAAAAACCAAACACACACACACACACACACACACACACACACAGTTGTAAATAGAAATACCACTTGATCCAGTAATTCTATTTTAGAGTGGAAAAACACTCTAAAGAAATCAGAACCATAACCCAAAAGATGCACATCCATATTTGTTGCTGCATTATTCACAATAGCAAAGAAAGAGAAGCAACCCAAGTGCCCATCGACAAACGAATGGATAGAAAAACTATGGCACACCCACACAATGGAAAACTATGCAACATTGAAAACCAGTGAAATAGTAAAACATTACACAACATGGGGGAGCCTTGAGGACATTATGCTAAGTTAGCTATCTCAGTCACAAAAGGATAAATACTGCATAACACACACCACTGTTATAAAATAGGACAGACATGAGGGGATTGAGGAGGAAATAGGAAAGGAGTGGACAGATAATGAACACTGTTCTACAGTTCATAAGAGGAAGAACTGTCTTAAAGGAACATATGCATTATATGTATGAGAATAATCTGGAAGAAGACGTTCATTGCAGGATGGGCTGGGGGAGGGAGAGGGAAGATGGAGAGAACATGTACAGCAATGAATAAATAAAAGAGAAAAAATAACAATAAAAAGTCTCATTGGGAAAATCTGTTATTTAGGGCCATCTCCAAAGTGCTGAAGAACAATGATGTCAGTTTAAAGATTAAGGTATACATAATCCATGATCTCAATTACTTACTGTGCATCTGGAAGTTGGAAAATTACTAAAGATGAGAGAAGAAGATTTGTTGCCTTTGAGTTGGGATATTGGAGAAGAGTGCTGAATAGCCCATGGACGGCCGAAAGAATGAACTGATATGTCTTGGAGATAATGCAGCCAGAGTGCTCTTTAGAAGCAAGAATGGTGAAGCTTTAGCTCACATACTTTGGGCATACTAAGGGACCCTATTCCTTGGAAAGAGACATTATGCTTGGAAAGTTAGAGGATCCTCAAAAGAGACCTTCAATGAGATTGATTGATATAGTGAGTGTGTCAAAAATGATGAAGATGGCACAAGAGAGGACAGAGTTCAGATTTCAGAGTCATACTTAACTTGATTTCACCCAACAACAGCAACAAATGTTTGTTGTGTACCAAAGAGTTGGAAATTACCCATAACTAATCTTCCGCAGGTTTTCAGAGGCCGTTAAATTGCACAGCAGGAGATTGCCCATCCTTCTGTGAAGCAGCTGGTGGGTCCCAACTGCATGCCTTTGGGATTGCAGCCAGGTTACTCACCATTAGGCCGCCAGAGCTCTGACTGCCATAGATGGCGAGGAAACCCACAACCACAAAAAAAGGAAATAATAACTATTCTTCTAAACTATTTCTGTAGCTTTGCTCTCTTTTTATAATCTGCAATTGTAATCCATTGCACCCATTTCCTGCCACATACAAAAGCAGAACATGGCTCCTGCTCACCAGGAGCTTACAATTTTTAACTAAATAGAGTAAAACAGAAAGGCTTTGAATGGCAGAGTTAAAAGGCCCCAGTTGAGACTGAAGCATTTTCACTTCTTTTCTGGATGGTCCTGAGAGGTTTCTGAGCCTTCTGAGCCTGACTATTTCAGCTACATAATTAGGATAACTGCAATGCCTACCCAGGCTTCTGTCCAGAGAGGAGCAGGGAGACAAACACAGCTGCACTTGACATGCATGAGGACGTTCACCTTCCAAGGTGACCCTGTGAGGCCACCTGCTTCACTGCCCAGCAGAAAGTATAGAGTTGGCAATCTGACATGGCTGAGTGGGTTTTTCCTGCTGAGGAGCCATGGAAAACACAGCCAACAACAGTTCAGGCCCATTGTGGAAGGTCCCAGCCACAGCTGTCTGGATTTTTTCCTGTGGCAGTGGAAAATGTGGAGAGTTTTTGTTTTTTGCTTTTTTTAAGTTAATGATTTAACTGTTTAGTCTGGCTGTCTGCGTAGGCTGATTGGGTTTGGGATGAGGCCGGAGGATGGGAAATAACTGGGAGTTATCAGAGAATGAGTGACTGGACTTAGAAGGTGGGGATCACAGTGGGGAGGCATAGGTATGAGCGAGATCCAGGAGGAGACAACACGTGAAGACTGATTCCCCTGCTCTCTGTTCTCTCCTGTCTCCTCTTCCCTTCTGCCCCACTGGCCCTCTCTGGGCAAATCTGACATTTCTGAGCAGGTTTGTGCTGGGAGTACCCTGCATGGGGAAAGCCCTTGGGGAGGGCACGCAGGGGGATCAGCCACCTGGATTCAAACCATCCAGAGAAAGCAAGTGGAAGGGTCAAGGCCCATATCTTTTGTATGACAGCAAGAAAGCTTCTGCTGACTGGAACTGCCAGGAAGCCAGAACCACAGGGTAGCACCTGACATCAGGTGCAGCACAGCTGGTGGGGTGAGAAGGAGAGGTGACACCTCTGGGGCTACTGGTGCTGGTTGCTGCCTCCACTCAAAACCAAGGAAATCAGGTCACCCTGCCCCAGAGTGTAAACATTCTGCCCAATGCCAAACAACTGACTGGCGACCTCTGAAGAACCAAGTCTCTGCAACAGCTACCAGGGCAAGACACCCGCAGGAAGTTCTCAAACTGATGGCCCACAGGCCACTCAACCTGCAGACGAGCTTTGCTTGACCCACACAGCACTTTCCCCTCCCTGTTATACTACAGCACCTAACAACATCATCACACCTCCCTCCCATGTAGTACATTCTTTTGCTTTTAATTCCTGGTCAATGTTCTCTCTTAGCAGCCACCACCCATTTGTGAGTGGAGGCATGTTTGTTGCTTTGATGCTGAACAGGTTTCAGCCTAGCTTCCCAATTGAGATAGGCCAGGAAGAAAGACTTGGTGATCTGCTTTTGAAAATTACCTGTGCATGGGATTGCCACCTGAATTGACCAATTCCACTGTGGCAGGGCATGAAGAAATGCATAGGTACCCAATGTAAGCTTTACCTTGGGCCTCAAAGCCTGAAGGGATAAATCACCCCTCTTTCCTAAAGCCCAACCCCAAATCCCAAGGCTGTTTATATTAGCAGTGTGTGCCAACAGATAACAAGACAGAAGAGAGCTGACAGGAACACACAGACTCTAAGGCCGGAAGAGGGGCAGGTGTAAGTAACATGTAGCCGCTGGATCAAGTAACACTCCCTTGTTGACCAGAGACTATAAATATCTCTGGCTTATCCTTTGTCTAGGCTGATACTGCATTGTGCTCAGCTAGCCTACACCTGGGTGTGAATTAAACAGCATGTTGTTACACACAGCCTCCAGTGTTGTTTGTTGGCATGTTCTCTGGGCTCAAACTAATTAAGGGACCAGAACCTGAACCTTTCACCCAGGAGCTTCTGATTATTTCTGGGAAAACAAGAAAAGTAGGAGGCAAAGAGGTTTGACCACACCAGGCCCAATAAGTGGTGCAGCTATTTCTATTTTAGAGTTCCACTAAGTGGAGCTCTGGTGGCCTAGTGGTAAGGAGCTGTGCTGCCAACCCAAAGGCACATGGTTCTAATTTACCAGCTGCTCTGTGGAGAAAAATAGGCAATCTCCTGTGTGATTTACTTTCAGTAAATACTTATTAGGTAGTTCTCGTGGCCCAGTGGCAAGAAGCTGCACTGCCATCCCAAAGGCACACTGTTCAAGGCCACCAGGTGCTCTGCGGGAGAAGGATAGGCAATCTCCTCTCATGCAATTAACTGCCTCTGAAACCTGCTGGAGGGTCAGCTATGGGTCCATTTCAACTCTAAGGTATGCAACAACAAATACTTATTGTTGGATCAGCTATGAGCTGGGTCCATCTTCATGGTACACAATAACAACAAAAAGATATCTTCTCCAGCCAGTGTCATTAGTGAATTATGCATAGAGGTGAGGTGCAAACTAGGCCTGTGGAAGAGAGGCCTTTTCTCAGGGGGAAGGGTACTAGGGTTTTTGTGCTATCATGGGCAGACAGGCTCAGTATGGCTTCTCTTGTCATTTGCTTTGTAGCTTTCACCATGCACCTGAGCAGGACCACTCACATAAGGTATATCGAATGCTAACCTAGGTGGTCGGTATTGTCATTCAGTCAGACTTAAACGAAGCAGATTTAGGGGTGAAAACTTGGGCTCTTGCTGCCATCAAGATGAAAGAACGGCTTAAAGAGAGCACAACATCTCTCAGAGGCAAGGAAAATGACTGAGGAAGAAGTGAAGGCAGGGGTGTTGACCTTGTCTCAAGGAGTCTGCAGTCGATTGACAGGGTAGAAGGAACAAGAGGAAATGCATGAGTGTTTGAAGATAAATGAGAAGGAGATAGTGGCAAGAGCATATGGAAAATCTGATGGCTTAGTGATAAGGAGTTGAACTGCAAAACCAAGGGTATTTGGTTCGAATCTACCAGCTGTTCTCTGGAAGGCTGGGCAGTCTTCTCCTGTGTGATTAACTGCCTCTGACAACCCACTGGAACTATGGGTCTATTCTGACTCAATGTTACACAACAACAACCACAAAAATAAGACAGGAGAAAATGGAGAAGGAGGACACAAGTGAGGTGTGGAGATGGCAGGCCGGCTCGGTGAGTGTCTGGCCCAGGTTTCCACCATAGTCACAGCTCTCAGTCCCTGAGGCTGGCAGCAACCAGCTTCTAGCAAGCCTTTGTTGAGACTTGTCAGTCTCAACTGTTAGTTGAGACTGGCTTTAAAACTATTGGAAAAAAGTCCACATCTCTTCAGGGTCTGGCTGCCCACGCTGACCCTTAGACAACCACCATATCAACAGCAGCCCCTGTGGAGGCGGAAACGTCAACAAGCATGGAGGTGACTGTGAGGATGACCTCACTGGAGAGGCAAATGTGCACCCCGAGGGGAAGGAAAGGCTTGGCAGCTGGGCTGTGGGAGGTTCTGGATGAGATAGGCCTGGGAGGGGGAGGATGGAAGCAGGAAAGAGGACAGAGTGAAATGGGAGGGTCAATGTGAAGGGAGAAACAGAGTAGTCAGGACTGACAAGAACAAGGCTGAGAGGAGAAGGCAAAAGAGAAAAATGTTATGGTTGAGAAGGAGAGACAAGAGGTTTAACTCTGACTGATACTTAAAGAGAAGAGTTAAGGAAGCTGAGGCTTTGTCTTACATTGGGCATGTTGCAAGGAGGGACCAGTCCTTGGAGAGTGATGTCATGCTTGGAAGGGTAGAGGGACAGCCCAAGAGAGGAAGACCCTTGATGAGATGGATTGATTCAGTGACTGGGGTAATGGAGATAAGAGTGTCAGAGACAGTAAAGTTGGCACCGAATAGAGCAGGTTTCAGGGCTTTTGTACACAGAGTTGCTATGAGTCACAAGCAGCTAGACAGCACATGACAACAACAAAACAACTGAAAGTAACCGATCCTTAATGAGGAAGACATTAGTATTAAAAGAAATGTAATTCTGTTCTTTGGTCCACAAGTATCATCTGAATAAGACTTAAACTACCCCTTTCCCTTTTTGATGAAGGATTCAATAGATATAATATATCTTAATAAAACGGAGGGAAAATGCGGAGCAGAACCGGAAACTGTTAAAGAATGACTTATTGTGTCTGGGGGAACCTTTCAATCTATTGTCCTGAGATAATCTATGCTGTTGTTTGTGGTGCCCATCCTTCTCCCATTCTCCCAAGGAGCACCTGGTAGATTCGAACCATGTGCCTCTGGGATTGCAGCACAGCTTCTTATCACTGGGCCACCAGAGCTCCTGTACAGCCTCAAATGAAATGAAATAAAAACCAGCACATGACAACTAACTGTCATCTTTAAGCCTAATGACAGTTTAGCTCAACTAAGGTTTGCTTTAAGCACTTGAAAAAAACCAAGTTTTGCCTTAAGCACTTGAAAAAAAAAAAAAAAAGAAGAATCTACATGAGATTAAACTGATGACTGTAACCCTAAAGAGCCAAGATGGTCAGGAGACAGTGTAGCTGACAGTGATGAGGCACTGTGGGTAAAGGGAGCAAGAACAAGCACAATGCAAAGAGAGTCACTGAACTACACATACAGAAGGCGCCGGATGGATGTGTGCATCGTTACATATATTTTCACCAAAAGTAAAATTTAAAAATAATAACATTCCTGAGTCTTAAAACTGCTATTTTATCGTATGCATTGGGTATACATCTTAACTGGTACACTTTAACATCATCATAGCAAAGTGTAGAAAGTCATACAGCCTATGACATGGCTGAGCTCTGGTGATCTAGTGGTAAGAACCTGTGCTGTAATCCTGAATGCATAAGGTTCGAGTTCACCACATTCTCCATGGGAGAAGGATAAGCAATCTCCTCACATGCAATTAATTAACTGCCTCTGAAAACCCATTGGGGCATCAGCTATGGGTCGGTTCTGACTCAATGGCACATAACAATACATATGTATATACACCTTATATTGGACTATTGTGCAGGTATGAAAAGAAAATAATCAGGAGATTTATATGCACTGGCATGCAAAAACATGACAACGTTAATTGAAGGGAACAGATGACATAACTGCTTGGACTGACTTGTTGCCCATAAAAATGTATGTTGGGACCCTAACACCTGGCTAGTTGATGTGATCCTGTTTGTGAAGAGGGTTTTCTCTGTTGTTGATGAGATCATGTCAGTGTAGGCTATGCTCTAAACCGGATCACTTCCTAGTGTAAGGACCAACATAGACACAGAGAGAAGCAAGAGCAAAGATGAGGATGGGGGCAGGCACCATGTGGAGACCAGCAAGGAGCTACAGAAGAACACCAAGTGGACAGAAGCTGAAGACCCGTGGAACCCCAGAGATGACCCGAGAACCTTCACTCAGTTCCAGTACCCTGCATTCAGTGTCAAGCCTCCTAAATGGTAAGAAAAGAAATTTAAGTTCTTTTTATCTACCCAATTGGAGTGTTTCTGATACAGCAGGACTAGAAAACTAAGATAATAACTGTAAATGATGTGATTTCATTTTATTAAAAAAAGAAAACTGTATGCTACATGAAAATATATTCTCTCTCTCTCTCTGTGACAAGAAGCAAGAAGTTATTTGTGGTGTCTAACTAATCAGTGTCCCTAGGTGGTGAAAACAGAGTAATGGCTTGACCACTATTAGTAACAGTTAGTAGCTGAAAGGCTGATGGTTCAAACCCACTCAGAGGAGACTTGGAAGATGTGAATGGCCTGTTGGAGATTGTGAGGGTGGCACAGGATAGGGCAGGGTTTTGTCTGTTGCTCATAGCGTTGCTACAAGTCATAGTCACCTCCATGGCACCTGGCAACAACTTAGTGACAGTCAGCTGGACTATGGCAACTAATTACAATGAGAAAAAAACTTTCAAAGAACAATGAAATTATAGAATACAAGAACACCCTCTGTTTCTAAAACAAAACCAACAAGCAAAGCAAACAAAATCAAATTACTCCATATGAGGTGATGACAATGAGGTTTTAATGGGAAAAGATGGGATGAGAATAGAAAATAAACCATTGTCTAATTTTAACATGGCTGCTTGAATCATGCTCAGGTCACTAGGCAGTCTCTGTGGCTGGGTCAGCTCCTACCTATCAGCACAACAGCCCATTTCCATCAAGTTTATTCCACTCGCAGTGACCCTGCGGGATGTGGTAGAGCTTCCTGGTAAGATTCCAAGGCTATAACTTTCCTGGAGTCGCCATGGTCTTCACAATCACTTGTGGTGCATCTGACAGCTGGACAAGGAATAAGGCTGATAGAAGAAGAATTGATGTCTTTGAGCTGTGGTTTTGGAGAAGAGCACTGAATACCCATGGACTGCCAAAAGAATGAACAAATATGTCTTGGAGAAGGTGCAGTCAGAGTGCTCCTTGAAAGCAGGAATGGTGAAAATTTTTCTCACATACACATTTTGTTGTTATATGCTGTCAAGTTGACCACGACTCATAGCAACCCAATGTACAACAACACTGAAACCTGCTCTCTCCTGGGCCAATCGCACTGTCTCTGAAACACTTACCCCCATTACCCCAGTCATTGAATCAACCCATATCAACCAGGGTTTCCCGCACTGTCCCTCCACCCTTTCAAGCAAGATGTCCCTGGACATTTTAGGAGCAGCTAACCCCTGGGGAGGGACATCATGCTTGGAAAGGGAGAGGGTCAGCAAAGGATAGAAAGACTTTCAACCAGATGATGTGACACAGTAACTATATAGCAATGGGCTCAAGTGTGTCAGAGCTTATGAGGATAGTCCAGGATAGGACAAGTTTCTGATCTGGTATTATAGAGTTACTGTGGGCTGTCCCTATGATGATGCCTAACAACAGCAACTACATGAACCACCAGAGCTCCCTAGCCACAGCCCTCATCTTTGTAAACGGAATTCTTTAGAGTGTCTCACTAGAGATGAAAATAGCAGAAGTGAAGCCAAAGTGGAGGTTGTGAGAGTGAGAAAGGGTGAGTGACATCATTGCAGTGCATCTGTTTGCACTTAAGCCTCTTTAAGATGAAATTCCTTGGCACTGTGGAAGGTCTGAAACCTGGAGGTCTCTAGGGAATGCAGGGCCTACAGATGCTGAAGAAAACAGGAACTTTTCTTCACATCTGACAGAGAGGGTCTTCCTCTAGGACCTGTGTCTTAAACATGGACTTTTAGCTACCAACCCAAAAGCATGTGGTTTGAATCCTTCAGCTGTTTTGGGGAAGAAAAATGGACAATCTCCTTCCCATGCAATTAACAGCCTCAGAAAAAACTGCTAGAGGGTGAGTTATGAGTTGATTCTGACTCTACAATGTGTAATAACAACAAACTATAAGAGAATAAGTGTGTTAAACAATCACTTGAAATATCTCTATCATAGTTGTTATTGTTACTCGGTGCCATAGATGGCAACCGACCCATAGTGACTCTCCAGCGGGTTTTCATAGGCAGTGAAGTACATGGGGAAAGCTCTAGTGGCCTTGTATTAAGAAGCTGTGCTGCAATCTCAAAAGCATGCGGTTTGAATCCACCAGCTGCTCTGCAGGAGAAGGATGGACAATCTCCTCCCATGTGATTTACTGCCTCTGAAAACCTGCTGGAGGGTCAGCTATAGGTTGGTTTTGATGCGATGGCACAAAATAACAACAAAGCACATGGGAGGAGCTTGTCTGTCTTTCTCCCACAGAGTAGCTGGTGGGTTTAAACTGAGTGCCTTTGGATTGACCGTGCAGCTCCTTACCATTAGGCCACCAGAGCATATATCTCTGTGATAGTGGCATGAGATAATGAAGACAAATGGTAAAAAGTGCGGAGATAATGGAGGGACACCAAGAGAGCTCATTGAGCCCTTGCTACTGGCCAGGTAGAGTGTTAGCCTTATTTAATCCCATGTTGTTTAGGTAGCTGCTGTCCAGTCAGCTTGAACTAATGATGGCCTCATGTATCACAACAAAAGGTAGCCTGACTCTGCACCATTTTCAGCATCACTTGCATGCCTAAGTCCTTTTACTAACAATCTTCTTATCTCCATTTTGTGGGGAAGGGAAGTAGGGCAATAGTAAAGTGAAGGAGCTTGCTCAAGGTCATAGTGGCAGGAGGAGCCTCATCAATGGAAATTAATTTCTCACTCAAAATTGGGACTTTGTGCACAATGCCTTTCTCTCATGAGGCAACCCACAAAAGCTTTGAGCCTCAGAGCTATAAGCTTTGCTACTCCCTCATAAGAGAAGAATTGGTGCCTCTGAGCTGTTGTACTGAAGAAGGGTACTGAATATCCCATGGACTGCCGAAAAAACAAACAGATGTGTCTTGGAGAGGGTGCAGCCAGAGTGTTCCTTCAAGGCAAAGATGATAAAGTTTCATCTCACATACTTTGGCCATGTTGCTGGGAGTGGTTATTCCTTACAGAGGGACATCATGCTTGGGAATGTGGAGAACTGGTGAAAGAAAGGAATACTCTCAACTAGGCATATTGACACAGTACAGCAATGGGCTTGAGTGTGTCAGAGATTGTGAGGTTGGCACAGCATAGGACAGTGTTCAGATCTGTTGTTCACAGGATTGCTGAGTTGTACTCCATTCAACTACACTTGACAACAACAACCTCCCTCCAATCTTTTGTTGTTGTTGTTGTTATGTACTGTTGAGTGGACTCCAACTCATAGTGACCCAATGTACAACAGGTCTGAGTCATGCTCTATCTTGAACCAACTTCATTGTCTCTGACACACCTACCCCCAGTCACTGAGTTAACCCATCTCATCTCTTGCGCTATCCCTCCACCCTTCCAAGCATGATGTCCTTCTCCAAGGACTAGTTTTTCTTTGCAACATGCCCAAAGTATATCTAATGGAGCTTAAAAATCTTTGCTTCCAAGAAGCAGCCTGTTTTCACCCTCTCCAGGACCTGTTCATTCTCTTAGCAGCCCATGGTATAGTCAATACTCTTCTCCAGCAGCACCTATGGAAGGATATGGAGAATATCATCCGTGAAGAATACAAAAGGTTATTACAAAGATGGATAAAGAAGAAAAGACCAAAATGGAAGTCAGAAGAGACTGAATATTGCACTCGAGTGCAGAGAAACCACAACAAAGAGAAGAAATAGAAATGTTGAGGAGATGAACAGAAGATTTCAAAGGGCATGATGGGAAAACAAACAAAAATATTATAATGTAATGTGCAAAGAGCTGGAATTGGAAAATCAAAAGGGATGAACTCCTTCAGCAATTTTTAAGCTGAAGGAACTGAAGAACAAATTTAAACCTTGATTTGCAATACTTAAGGATACTGTGAGTAGAGTGTCAAATGACCCAGGAAACATAAAAAGACAGTGTAAAGAGTGCACAGAGTCACTATACCAAAAAGAATTGGCTGACAGAGAAGAACTTCATGAAACAGTATGTGATCAAGAGGCAATGGTGATGAAGGAGGAAGTTCAAACTTCTCTGAAGGAATTGGTAAAATACAAGACCTCAGAAGCTGTGCTGGATGTGTTCACCAGATTGTGCCAAAAAGTCTGGAGGACAACCACCTGACCAATTGACTGGAAGAGATCCTTATTTGTTCTCATTCCAAAAAAGGTGATTCAATAGATGGTGGAAATTATCAAATAGTATTATCAATATGATATGCAAGCAAGATTCTGCTGAAAATGACCCCAAAACCATTGGAACAGGACATCAACAGAGAACTGCCAGATGTGCAGGCT
>NW_006400384.1:33032-36283 GCF_000299155.1 Elephantulus edwardii | reverse complement strand
CAGCTCCCAGCTGGAAACAAAGGAGGGCACTTCAATGATTCAGATACTCCCAGAAGAGCCATGGGTTAGCATTGACATTACTGGTAAGTATATTCATTTTCTCCTGGACACAAGAGCCTATTATTTGGTCCTAAAAGCCTTCTGAGGTCCCAACTCTTCTCACTATTTCTTAGTTGTTGGAATTGATGGAAAACCTCATAAGTTTCTTCACCTCTGCCTTGCATGCGGACTTCTGAGCTGTAAAACAACCCATTGGTAGATGGAATTTGGTCCAGGACTTAAGAACAATAAATGACATAGTTGAGCCTCTAAAAAAAATAAAATGGGTGATACTGGAGGACACCTGCTGAGTGAAATATCTCAGTCACAAAAGGACAAATATTGCATAGTGCCACTGTTGTAAAACAGGACTGACATAGAGGTTGGGTGGAGACTGAGAAAGATGGGATAAATTATGTATACTGCATTGAAACAGATGAGGGAGAGAACAGTTTAGAAAGTATATAAGATTAAGTATTATTGTCATGACATGTGTCCAGAACAAAGGCTGCATAGTGAAGTGGACTTGGGAGGAGGGATTGTGTAACAATGAAAGAATTTTTCTTTTACTTTTCAAAGAGAAGAATGAACTGGAGCGGAGGGGTGGGCAGGGAGAAAAGTACAACAATGAATGGATGGAAATCCAATATCTCTGTAAAATTTCATTAATGTTAATAATAATAGTAGTAGTAGTAGTAATTGATATTTTAAAAAGAAAAAAAGACATTAAAAATATTTTCAAGTTAAAGAAAAAAAAGAAGAAAGGTTTAATTTCCTTGTTGAATATCAGTTGACCATAGATAGAGAGGTATATTTCTGGGTTCTAAATTCTGTTCCATTAGTCTATGTGCCTGTCATTGTACCAGTACCATGCTATTTTGGTTACTGCTGCTGTGTAGTAGGTTTTGAGGTCAGGGAGTGCTTTGCCTCCCACTTAATTTTTGTTTTTCAGAGTGCTTTACTTATTTGAGGTCTCTTTCCTGTCCAAATAAACTTAACAATATCGCTTGTGATCTCCTTGAGAAATGAATTTGGTATCTGTATTGTAATTGCATTGAACATACAGATTGTTTTTGTTAGGATTGTTATTTTTGCAGTATTGAGTCTTTTTATCCATGAACAGGGCATGTTTTCCCATTTATTTAGGTCTTTCGTTGTGTCTTGCAGAAATGTTCTTTAGTTTTCTTTGTATAAGTCTTTTGTGTCTCTAGTTAGGTTCACTCCCAAATATCTTAATTTGTGGTTGGCTATTGTAAATAGTATTGTATTCTTGGTTTCCTTCTCTGAGTTCCCTTGTTACTGTAGAAGAATCCCACTGATTTTTCAATATTGATCTTGTACCCTGCAACCCTACTAAATATGTCCACTAGCTCTAACAAATTTTAGTTCAGTCCAACCTTGGGGTTTTCTGTGTACACTATCATACTGTCTGCACACAGCAACAGTTTAACTGTCACTTTGCGATCAGGATGCCTTTTATTTCGTTCTCTTGTAGTATTGCCCTAGCAAGTACTTCCAATACAATATTGACTAGAAGTAGTGATAGTGGGCATCTTTTTCTAGTCCTGTTGCAAGGAAAATGCTTTTAGACTTTCTTCATTGAGAATTATATTGGCTTTTGGTTTTGTGTGTATACTTTTCAGTATGTTGAGAAAACGTTCTACTCCAATTTTGCTGAATGTCTTAATCAGGAAAGGGTTTTGGATTGTCGGATGCTTTTTCTGTATCAATTGCTAAGATTATATGGTTCTTGTTATTTGCTTTGTTAATTTGGTGAATTATATTGATTGCTTTTCTTATGTTGAATCATCTTGCGTACCTGTTACGAATACCACTTGGTCAAGATGAATTTTTTTTATGTGATTTTGAATTCTATTGGCTAGGATTCTGTTAAGGATTTTTGCATCTATGTTCATGAGAGATATTGATCTGTAGTTTTCTTTTTGGTAATATCTTTTCCTGATTTTTGTATTAGGGCTATGCTTGTTTCATAGAATGTCTCTGGGAGTGTTCCTTTTCCCCCCTGTTTTTAAAAATAATTTAAGTAGTTTTTTCTTTAATGTGCTATCTAGTCATTTGTGACTCATAGTGACCCTGTGTACAACAGCTCTGGACCTGTGTTAACCTCATTGTCTCTGACACACGTACCCCCATTACCTTGAGTCACTGAGTCAACTCATCTCATCCAGGGTCTTCCTCTGTTGCACTGTCCCTCCACCCTCCCAAGCATAATGTCCCTCTCCAAGAATCCTTGCCTCCAAGGAGCAGCCTGGTTTCACTCCTCCGGGACAAACTTGTTTAGTCTCCTAGTGGTCCACTGTGTATTCCATACTCTTCTACTGTACTACAACTCAAAGGCATCAATTCTTCTTATCTCATCCTTAGTCATGGTCCAGCTGTCTGATGCACAGCAAGTAACTGTGAAGACCATGGCCTGAATCAGGTGCACCCTAGTCTCCAGACTGACATCATTACTCTTCCATACTCTAGTGGGGCCCCTCACGGCAGATTTTCCCAAACAATTAGTTTTTTGATATCCTGGCTGCTGGTACCAAGAGTGTTGATTGTGGTGCCAAGCAAGCTGAAGCTCTATCTAGATGATTATTATTACTCATTCTGCTGTTGGCTGCAGTTATGGCGAGGAGTGTGGTGGATTGAAAGGAGGTGCTTTCCTTTGCTCATTGGCATCCATCTTCCTTTCCTTGTACTGTCTCCCCCTGCTCACGTTTGAGTGCTAATGATCTCTGAAACTTCCTTTGCTCCTGGCTTCTGTTCTGGCTTCACAGTCTCCCCATTCTCGCTGCAGTCCATTTTCTTCTCAGCAGTCTTTCCAAGCTACTTGATTCAGGCACAGTGAATGATGACTTCAGATGCATTTCCTCGGCTGTAAGTCTCCTTGAGCTTAAAGTGGCATTGCCTCCTCCTTCCATCTGAGCTTCCGGAAGTCTGGAGGGGTGAGTGGGTGTCCTGGACCAGCTCTCAGCAGCTACATTCTACCCAGTGAGTTAAGGAGTGATGGAAACATATCCAAGAAAACTCCAAGTCCTCAGCCTGGTATTCAGCAACATGTAGCAGGTTCTCTTTTTCTGTCCTCTTTTTTTTAAAAAAAAATACAGAGAAATTCACCTGATTATTCTTTATTATGTAGGTTATACAAGAACACTTGATCATGCTAATGCGAAACCTATACTTGGACCAGGAGGCAGTCATCA
>NW_006400384.1:30150-32932 GCF_000299155.1 Elephantulus edwardii | reverse complement strand
GTGTGTGTCTGTGAAAGATCTGGAAAAGCTGGGATTTGACGATAATGAGTTTCAGTTACTCCAGAGAAGTCTTTCTGGGAAACTCTGTGCTGTCTGGAGCTGGCTCACAGCAGAACCAGACACTGCTTAAGACCATGTCAGGGTCTCAGAACCTCCTCTCACTGGTGCTGTTCCACATCATGCCCGCATGCGTGAACTCAAAACCCAAGGGAAGCTCTCTTTGACTCTTCTCTTCTGCTGGCAGCATGCCTTCAGTTCTGGTTTCACCCCTGCCTTTCCAGGGGTCATTTCTCCCCTTTCCTCCTTTTTTTTTTTTTTTTACTTTTTTGCATGACCCACCTTTCACTGGCTATGCCACTGTTTTATTGCCTTACTAAACCTTTGTCACTTGTTTGTTAAAAACAAACAAATAAAAAACCACCCCCCCCCCAAAAAAAAAAAAAAACCCAAACAAACCTCAAAACCCAAGGGAAGGGAATGGACAATGTATGGTTAGGGTAGGCAGACTCTTTCCCTTTACTTGTGTTGATGATGTGTTTGCCAGTTTACCCAGCACATCAGAAAGCCAGGTTCTTGTTGCTGTGAAAGCTGGCCAGAAATCAGTGTCAACCACTGAGTTTCCTGTCAGAGCTTGACTTTCTGAGTGATTTAAAGCTACCCCTCTGTCCTCACCATGAGCTTTTTCTGGGCCTTATGGGGTAGAGCTATGGATACTGAGTGTCCAGTCCTGTTAGAACAAGAAGTGAGGAAAGAATGAAGAAAAAAGGGGGGGTGGAAATGGTGATAGTATGTAGTTCTTTCATGAAGTGTTTGGTTGGTTTTGTTTTATTGGTTTGCTTACAAAGTTCATATACATTGTGTTTTACAAAATTTTTCATTCACATTATATTTCATACAATCATTCTCATGTATTATATTTTATAAAATATAAAATTGTCACTGGACTTTGCCTGTCATTACCCTGTCTTTTCACCCAGACCCTGTGGTTTGCCCCTACCTATCCTCCTTGAGTTCCCATACATGTTTTACTAGTTATACTTCTATTTATACAATAATGGTCTTATGCAGTATTTGTCTTATGAGACTGAATTAGTTCATTCAGAATAAGGCTCTCCAACACCCTCCCCCTATGTATTAGTTTTAGAAATTATTGCTCCTAAGTGCTACATAGTATTCTATTGTGTAAATGTACTATAATTTCTCAAGCCCTTCCATTGTGGTTGGACATTTGGGCTGTTTCCATGTTCTTGTGATGGTGAATAACACTACTATGAACATTGGTGTACAAATCTCTGTGTCTCAGTTTTAATTTCCTTGGGATATATTCCTAGTAGTGGAATAGCTGGGTAATATGGAGTTTCTATGTTCAGTTATTTTGGGAAGCACCAAACTATCTTCCAGAGTGGTTGCATCATTTTACAATTCCACTAATAATGTATGTGCGTTCCCCCCTCTCCACATTCTTACCAGAATGTATTGCTTGCTGCCCTACTACTGGGGTGAGATGGTATCTTATTGTGGTTTTGATCTGCATCTTTCAAATTGCCAATTATTTTGAGCATTTCTTCATGTGTCTGTGGGCTGAGTGTCTTTCTCTGTGAAAAGTCTTTTCATGTCCCTTGCCCATATTGTAATTGGATTATCAGTCTTTTTCTTCTGGAGGCTCAGGAATATTCTATAAACTTTTGTTATGAGACCCATGTCTGAGATGGTATTGCCAAATGTTTGTTACCAGTCAATAGGCTTTCTTTTCACCCCGTTGGGAAAATATTTTGATGAACACAGAGATTTAATCTTTAGAAAGTCTTATTCATCAATTTTATCCTCACCAAGCGGTACATTTCTGGCTGTATTTGTCAGTCTCTTTATACCTTAGAGTAGGGCTTGTAAGTTTGGTCCTAGTTTGTGTCTTATGAATTTCATGGTTTGGGGCTTCCTCCCAGTTCTCTGCTTCACCTTGAGTTCACCCTTTGTGTGTGGTGTGAGATGTGGTACCTGTTTCAGCTTTCTGCAGGTATCAGTCCAGTTTTACCAGCACCATTTGTTGAAGAGATTGTGATTTCCCCACTTGAAAGGTTTAATTTACAAATAACAAATGCTGGCAAGGTTGTGGAGAAACAGGAACCCTTATTCACTGTTGGTGGGAGTGTAAAATGGAGCAACCACTATGGAAGGCAGTATGGTGCTTCCTCAAAAAGTTGGAAATAGAAATACCATTTGACCCAGAAATTCCACTACTGGGAATATATTCTAAAGAAATCAGACCTGCCACCCAAGCAGATATATGCACACCCATGTTAATTGCAGCTTTGTTCACAATAGAAAAGAGTTATAAACAACCCAAGTGCCCATCAACAAATGAATGAATAGAGAAGCTGTGGTATATTCACACAATGGAATACTATACTGCATTGAAAAACAAGGAACTCGTGGCCTAGTGGCAAGGAGCTGCAACTATGATCGCAGAGGTGCATGGTTTGAATCCGCCAGATGCTCTGCCGGGGAAGGAGGGACAATCTCCTCCTATACCAGTCAGATCTGATTTGACGGTACACTCACACAAAAATAATAAAATTTAAAAAAAGAAAAACAAGGAACTCATGAAATATTATACAAAATGGGTGACCTGCACCACAACAAGATAAAGGTAAATAATCCAACAGAAAAATGGGCGCAGGAGATGGCTTACAAGCACATGAAGAAATGTTCAGAATCCCTAGCTCTAAGAGAGATGCAAATTAAAACAACTATGAGATATCATCTCACCCCAGTCAGAATAGCA
>NW_006400384.1:0-24495 GCF_000299155.1 Elephantulus edwardii | reverse complement strand
CAGAGACAGTGCGATTGGCACAGGACAGAGCAGAGTTTAGGGCTGTTGTACATAGGGTCGCTATGAGTCGCAGGCGACTCGACGACACATAACAACAACAACAACAACAACAACATGTAGATTATCCCCCACTTTCCTTCCTTGATATTATGTTTCATGCAATCATTTTCATACATTGTGTTTTATAAAATCAATCACCATTGGACTATGCTCACCATTACCCCATCTTTTCAGGTCCCCATCAGATCTTTCCCACTTCCTTTACCCCCTCCCTCCACCCACCAAGTTGTGCAACCCTATGTTTCCCTCTTACCCCTCCTCACCCCTCTACTTCCAGCCCTCTCCCCCTGTGCCCTTATACATATTTTACTAGTTATCTTTCTATTTTACAATAATGGTCTTATGCAGCATTTGTCTTATGAGACTGAGTTGGTTCACTCAGGATAATGCTCTCCAGTCTCTCCTAAGTTCTTCAGTATTTTTCAAACCATTGCTCCTGAGTGCTGCATAGTGTTACATTGTGTTGAAATTCTCAATCCATTCGATTATTGTTTCTGTTCTCTTTGAAAGTGAGGGTGACACTCATGTTCACAGGCTGAGTGACAGTGCTTCACTGAAGAACCTGTGGACAGTCAGAGTCAGGCCTCTTACTCTCAGGCTAGTGATACCAACCCTACTGTCCCTTCTGACAGCAAGCCTCAACCTTGCATGGCCTCTCACTTTCCACCAGCAGTGAGAGAAGGAGAAGAGATGGGCATCAGGGATCTAGATGATGGTCACAGAAGGGAAAAGGAGAGGATCTTGCTAGCTAAGATGTACTTAATCTTTTAACATGGGGTATTCACAGTAGACCTCCATGTAGATGTGGAATAAAGAAAGAACCCAGGAAAAAGAAAGGAAGGCCTTGGAAAATTGAATTTCTACATTGAAATTGAAAATTTAATTTCTATATTCAGCAAAGAAAAACTTGGTTCATACCTCACACTATGCACAAAAATAAAAATGGATGTAAATATAAATGTGCAAATGAAAATATTAAACCCTTAGGAGAATAAGCAGGGATAATACTATCAGGCTTACCTGTCAACAATGGGTTATCTAATAAGAGAAACATGAACATAAAAAGTAAAAATAAATAAGGACTCATAAAAATGTTCACAATCCACAATTGGATCCATAATCAACACCCTTGGTATCAAGGTGACTGCCGAGTAAGACGATCAGAAGATGTTCTTGCACTGGGAAAGTCTATAGTCAAATACCCATCCAAACAATTGAGGAATAAAGATGTCAGTTTGAAAACTAAGCTGTGCCTGGTTCAGAGTACTATCATTTCAATCACTTGTTATGCATCTGAGAGCTGAACAATGAATAAGGATAACAGAAGAATGAATGCTTTTGAACTGTTGTGTTGGAGAAAAGTAATGGATAGCCTATGACTGCCAAAAAAGATAAACAGATATTTCTTGGAAAAGGTGCAGCCAGAGTGTTCATTGTAGACAAAGTTAATAAAACTTCATCTCATATACTTTGGACATGTTGCTAAGAGAGACTATTCCTTGAAGGACATCATGCTTGGCAAGGTGGTGGGTCAGCAAAGGAATAGAAGACTCTCAACCAGATGGATTGACAAAAGACTCATGTTTGTCAGAGATTGTGAGGATGGCACAGTGTAGGACAGGTTCAGCTCTGTTGTTCATAGGGTTGCTATGGATGGTACTTGACTAGATGACTCCTAACAACAAAAACAACATAAAAATTTAAAAAAACCCTTTTTGTTCATAAAAATACTACAACCCCCACCTCAAAAACAAAACAAAACAAACAACACCCCAACCAACCAAACAAGACTCCCAAAAAGGCAAGAAGTCAAGCTATTGACTGGGAGAGTTTCATCAGAAATCATATTTCTGAATTTGACAGAATATTTCATATTTGACAGAATCTAGTAACTAAAATACAAATAAAACTGTGACACCTTAACAAGAAAAAGACAAATACCACAGTCATAAAAGGGCAAATGACGTGAATACACATTTCACCAGAGAAGGCATTCAAATGGTCAAACACCTGCAAAGATGTCCAACATCAGCAACCACTAACAGTGCTTTTTTGTTGTTCATAGGATTTTTGAAGGTCTATTATTTTAGACGTGGATGGCCAATCCTGCTTCTTGTTGCTGTTGTTAGGTGCCGTTGAGTCAAGTATGACTCATAGTGACCCTAGGAACAACAGATCTGAACCTTGCCCTATCCAGTGACATCCTCACAATGTCATGCCCTTTACTGCTGTCACTGCGTCAATCCAGCTGGTTGAGGGTCTTCCTCTCCTTCGTCATCCCCCCATCTTTGACAGCATGATTTTCCTATCCAAGGAATAGCCTCTCCTATTGGCATGCCCAAAGTATGTGAGACAAAGCTTTCATATTTTTGTCTCTAAGGCATACTGTGCCAAGAAATCTGGAGGACAACGACTTGGCCAACTTACTGGAAGAGATCTGTATTTGATCCCATTTGAAAGAATGGTGATCCAACAGAGTGCAGAAATTATCAAACAATATCTTTGATATCATATGCAAGCAAAATTCTGCTGAAGATTTCCCAAAAATTACTGGAACAGCACATCAACAAAGAATTGCCTGAAGTACAGGCTGGGTTTAGAAGGGGCCATGCTATTAGGGATATTATAGTTAATGTTACATGGATATTGGCTGAAAGCAGGAAGTACCAGAAGAATATCTATCTGTATTTCATTGACTATGCAAAGGCATTTGGCTGTGTAGATCACAACAAACTGTGACTGACTCTGAGAAAAATGGGAATCCCAGAACACTTGATTGTGCTTATGCGAAACCTATACTTGGACCAGGTGGCAGTAGCAGAAAAGAGCAAGGAAACACTACCTGGTTGAATATTAGGAAGGGTGTGGACCAAGGGTGTGTCCTATCTCCATATCTTTTCAATCTATATATGGAACGGATCATCCAGGAGGCTGGGCTCTTTGAGGAGAAATATGGCATCAGGATTGGAGGCAGACTCATCAACAATCTGCCTTATGCAGATTGCTCAACTCTGCTTGCTGAAACTGAGGAAGACCTGAATTGCTTGCTGCAGAAAGTAAAGAACTGCAGCCTTCAATATGAATTGTAGCTCAACAGCAAGAAAACAAAGATTCTCACCACTGGGCCAACTGGCAGCATCATGATAGATATTGAAGACTGAGATTGTTAACAGCTTCAGTTTGCTTGGCTTTACAAGTAACACTTTTGGTATCAGCAGCCAGGAAATTAAAAGATGAATTGCATTGACAAAGCCAGCTGTCGGAGACTTCTCTAAAGTACTGCAGAATATGTCAGTCTGGAGATTAAAGTGCACCTGATACAGGCCGTGGTCTTTGCAATTACTTGTTATGCATTAGAAAGCTGAACAATGACTAGGGATGATAGAATGTGAATTGTGCTGGAGAAGAGTATACTATGAATATACTATGGACTGCTAAGAGAACAGACAAGTTTGTCCTGGAGAGGGTGAAACCAGGCTGCTCCTTGGAGGCAAGGATTCTGAAGCTTCATCTGACATAGTTTGGATATGTTGCAAGGTGGAATTGGTCCTTGGAGAGGGATGTCATGCTTGGGAGGGTGAAGGGACAGTGGATGAGAGGAAGACTGTCAATGAGATGGATTGATTGAGTGACTAGGGTAATGGGGGTAGGTGTATCAGAGACAAGGCACAGGATAGAGTGGGGTTTAGGGCTGTTGCACAAAGGGTTGCAATGAGTTGCAGGTGACTCAACAGCATATAGCAACTAGGCACACTGGTTACACCTTTGCCAAGACATATCTGTTTGTTCTTTTGGCGGCATGCATGCAATATTTAACACTCTTCTCCAACACCACAGTTCAAAGGCATCAATTCTCATTCTATCCTCTTTATTCATTTTCCAGCTCTCAGATGCATAGCAAGTGACTTAAAAGATCATAACCTGAATCAGGAGCACCTTAGTTCTCAAACCTACATCATTTCCTCTCAATAATTTGAGGAGGCTCCTGACTATTAAGCATAGTGATTACTGATCTAAGTATGATGAAGTCATTGATAGTTTCAATGATTTCTTCATCTTTTGTTATATTGCCTATCAGTCCAGTGTTGAGCATTTTTGTTTTCTTGATGTTGAAATGTGATCCATAATGTGTGCTGCTTAAATCTGGAAGCTCTACTGGAACCTGTTTACCATGAGTGACCTAGCTGCTACCTGAGACAGCCATGGCATAGCTTCCAGTAACACAGAAACCTGCGAGTCATCTCAGTACAACAACTGACAGATAAGTGCACCTAAACAGCAATTTAAACATATACAAAGGACAACAAACGGCAGGTAAGTGTTGTACCCCTAATAACAAACCATAAAAACAAGCAACATACAGATCTCAATGCAAGCCCCTGCTCATGCCTGCTTGCTGGCAATCTCTCACCAGACCTCTGGCAAAGATGCCATATACAAGCAGGCAGGTAGGATTCTGGGCCATGCCTGCTCTCTGATTGGCTCTGACCAAGACCCTCAGGTGAAGATGACACATTCAGGGAGGCAAACTCTGGGCTTTCCTAACTTACTGCAGGCAACTGAGTGAAGCTTGGTCTCTCGTACTTTGGGTATACTGTTAGGAAGGAGTCCTTGGAAAAAAGGTCATCCTTGGAATGGTGGAGGGTCAGTGAAAGAGAGGAAGACCTTCAAAGAGATGAATTGACAGTGATTATAATGGTGGGCTTGAGTATGTGAAGATGACACAGGATAGGGTAGTTTAGATTCTTTGTTCATAGGGTCATTACGATTCATAGTGGACTCAATGGAACTTAACAACATTATTAACACTAGAGATGTGTTTTTTTGTTGTTATGTGCCATCTAGTCACTTGCGACTCATAGTGAACCTATGTACAATAGCCCTGAAACCTGTTCTACCCTGTGACAACCTTGTTGTCTCTAACACACTTACCCCTATTTGCCCAGTCACTAAACCAATTGGTCTCATAGAGGGTCTTCCTCTCTAACACTGTCCCTGTACCCTCCCAAGCATAATGTCCCTCTCCAAAGACTGGTTCTTCCTTGTAAGATGTCCAAAGTATGTCAGACGAAGCCTCAGAATCCTTGCCTCTAAGGAACAGCCTGGTTTCACCCTCTCTAGGATGAACCTGTTGGTTCTCCTAGCTGTCCATGATGTATTCAATACTCTTCTACAGCACCATAGCTCAAAGACATCGGTTTTTCTTCTATTATCCCTATTCATTGTCCAGCTTTCTGATGCATAGCAAGTAATTGCAAAGATTATGGCCTGGATCAGGCACACCTCAGTCTCCACAAAGACGTAATTACTATTCAGTACTTTGGAGAAGTCTCTAACAGCCAACTTTGCCAATGCTATTCATCTTTTAATTTCCTGGCTGCTAGTACCAAGATTGTTAATTGTGGAGCCAAGCAAACTAAAATTGTTAACAATCTCAATCTCTTCACCTTCTATCATGATACTGCCAATTGGTCTAGGGATGAGAATCTTCATTTTCTTGATGTGGAGCTTCAACCCACAGTGAACACTGCAGTCCTTGATTTTCTGCAGCAAGTACCTCAGGCCCTCCTCAGCTTTTTCAAGCAAGGTTGTGTCATCTGTATGACACAGGTTGTTGATGGGTCTTCCTCCAATCCTGATGACACATTCCTCCTCATAAAGTCCAGCCTCCCAGATGATCTGTTCTGCATATAGATTGAAAAGGTATGAAGATAGAACACACACACGCTTCCCAATTTTGAACCATGTAGTGTTTCCTTTCTCTGTTCTGATGACTGCCTCCTGGTCCAAGTATAGGTTTCACATTAGCACAATCAAGTGTTCTGGGATTCCCATTCTTCTCACAGTGAGCCATAGTTTGTTGTGATCCACACTGTCAAATACCTCTGCATAGTCAATGAAACACAGATAAACATTCCTCTGGTACTCTCTGCTTTTAACCAAGATCCAAACCACAATGAGATATTGTTCACTTACACTGAAATAGCTAAGATTACAAAAACGTCCAGAAAAATAATGTGTATGTAAGGATATAGCAAACTTGGAACCTTATCTGTTGTAAGTGAAAATGTAAAATGGTACAACTTTTACAGAAAATATTGTGATATTTCCTAAAAAAAAAAAAACCAAACAAACAAAAAACCAACCAAAAAAAAAAATCTAAAAAGAGAACTACCACAAGGCCTAGCAATTCTACTCTCAGGTATATATCGAAAAGACTTGGCAAGTGTGCCTGACCCAGGCCATAGTCTTTGTAATTACGTGTTATGCATCAGAAAGCTGGACAATGGCTAGGGATGATAGAAGGTGAATTGATGCCTTTGAGATTTGGTGTTGGAGAAGAACGTTGAATATACCATGGACTGCCAAGAAAGCAAACAGGTTCATCTTAGAGAGGGTGAAACCAGACTGCTCCTTGGAGGCAAGGATTCTGAAGCTTTGTCTGACATACTTTGGACATGTTGCACGTAGGAACCAGTCCTTGGAGAGGGACATCATGCTTGGGAAGGTGGAGGAACAGCACAAGAGAGGAGAACCCTTGATGAGATGGATTGACTCAGTGACTGGGGTAATGAAAGTTGATATGTCAGAGACAGTAGGGTTGGCATTGGATAGAATAGGATAGACATTCCTCTGATACTCATTGCTTTCAGCTGAGATCCATCCTACATTGCCTATAATAATGTCCCTAGTGCCATGGCCTCTTCTAAACCTAGCTTGCATATCTGGCAGTTCTCTGCTGATGTACTTTTTGGATAATCTTCAACAGGATCTTGCTTTTGTGTGATATTTGTGATCCTATAAACATTATATTGAAACAGATCTCTGCCATACTCAAGCCCATTGTTGCAGTCACTGGCTCAATCCATCTCATTGAGGATTGTCCTCTCTTTTGCTGACCCTCTTGTCTTTCCCAGTATTATGTCTTTTTTCTAGTACTGCCCGCTGCCCCAGACAACCTGCCCAAAGTATGTAAGACAACGTGTTACCATCCTTGCCTTCAAGGAGTAACTTGATTGCATTTCCTCCAAGACAGATTTGTTTGGTCTTTTGACAATGTACAGGATAGTCAGTACTCTTCCACACCACCATTCAAAGACATCCGTTCTTTTCCTGCCGTCCTTATTCATTGTCCAACTTTGGGTTCATGGGAAACATTTACAAAACAGTATCTTAGATCTGGTACACTTTAATCTTTAAACTGACATCATACTCTTTAGCAAGACTTTAAAGAAATCCTTGACAGCATATTTACCCAATGCACCTATTCATTTGATTTCTTGACTGCTGCTATCAATGGGCATTGATATTAAATCCAAGTAAAATGGAATTGTTAACAATTTTAATATTTTCTCTTATCTGTCACGATATCACTAATTGGTCCAGTGATGAAGAGTTTTTTTTTGTCTTCTTGATATTGAGATGCAATCCATATTGAAGGCTATGGTTTTGATCTTTTACCAATAAGTGCTTCAAGTGTTTTTCACTCTTTTCAAGCATGATTGTATCATCTGTAGAAAGCAAGTTGTTGATGAATATTTCTCCAATTCTGATGCCACATTCTATTTTGCAGAGTTTAACTTCCCAAATGTTATGCTCAACATGCAGAATGAATAGGTATGGAGAAAGGATACAGCCCTGATGTACACCTTTCCTGATTTTAAACCCTGCAGTGTACCTTCGTTCTGCTTGAACAGTTGCTTCCGGGCTTATGTATAGGTTTTCCATCAGTACAATGGCAAGTGTTCTCAGATTCCCATTCTTCTCATTGTTAGCCATCATTTATTATGATCCACACAACTGGATATCTTTGTATAGTGAATAAAACACAGGTAAATATATTTCTAATATTCTCTATTTTTAGCCAACATCCATCAAATATTAGCAATGTTATCCCTTGTACTTTGACCTCTTTAGAATCTTGCTTGAATTTCTGGCAGTTGCCTTTGATCTACTGTTCCAAATAGTTTAAAATAATCTTCAGCAATATTTTACTTTCATAAGATATTAATGATAATTTTCAATCATTCCAGCACTGTTAGATTTCTTAATTTTGGGAATGGGAACAAACATATTTCTTCTAATTAGTTAGCCAAGTAACTGTATTCCAAATTCCTTGGCATAGGCTACTGAGCACATTCAGGGCTGCATTTGTTTGTTGAGATTCCTGAATTAGCACCCCGTCAATTTTTGGAACCTTATTTTTTGTCAGTGCCGCCCATGCCTTTATTACCATTGCATCTAGATAATATGCCACTTCCTGAAATGGTACAGTGTTCAGAAATTCTTCTGTTTGGTACAGTGACTCTGCGTAGTCCCTGTATCTTCTTTTTTAACACTTTTTAATTAATATTTTTATCATTGATGTACATTGTGTTTTATTCATGTTCATTGTGTTTTATACAATCTTTATATTATATTTCATTCATGTATATTGCAGGTTTTATCCCTCTTTACAATCATCTTACTAATAGCTATATTAATGAAAGTGTATAAATCAGCTCCTTCATGCTTCATGCCCTAATAGCCCCCTTTTAGCTTAATAGCATGGTTGAAGAGGTTTGGGTGCATGCCATAATACATGTCCTTTTTGGTCTGCAAGGGTCACACCCACTGATTGTCTCTCCTGAGGTGAGATGAGGACCCTCTCCTTCTTAACACGGCTAGCCTACGCTAAGGCTGAGTATAGTCCTATGGAAGGAGAAAAACCTATTGTAGAGTCTGAGGATGTTTACAGAATTCATTTGCAAGGCAAAGGAATTTCCTTTGCATTTCCCTTCTGGGCTCTACAGCTTCCTGCAAATTTACCTGATGCCTCCCATGGCTGCCCACCACATTACAAAAAATAGTTACTTCCCTCTCTTTAGTCATTTTTTTAAAAGTTAATACCAAAGATAAGCAAGTGGCTAAGGATGATAGAAGAAGAATCAATGTCTTTGAGTTATGGTGCTAAAGAAAATTATTGAACATACAAGAGAATTAACAGGTTCATTCTGGAGAGGGTGAAACTGAGCTGCTCCTTGAGGGCAAGGATTCTGAAGCTCTGTCTCACACACTTTGGGTACGTTGCCAGCATGGATCAGTCCTTTGAAAAGGACACTATGCTTGAAAGGGTGGAATAACAGTGCAGGAGAGGAAGACCCTGGATGAAAAAGATTGACTCAAGGGCTGGGGTAATAGGGGTAGTTGTGTCGGAGACAGTGAAATTGGCTCAGGATAGGTCATGGGTCAGAGCTATTATACACAGGGTTGCCATGAGTTGCAGGTGACTCAATGACACATAACAACAACAACAATAATATCAAAGATAACAACAATACTATGCTAATAAATTTGAAAATGGACTTCTTCTTTTTAGAGGGTAAATAGTAATGATAGATTTATTAGAAAATTACATCCCCAAGTGGACAGATCTACCTCACTGAAAGGAGATAAGGAGAAAAGGTAAAAAATGGAACATTTTTAGAGAAATTCTATTTTTACCTAAATTAACACAGAAAATTTGAACAAACTCATCAGAAAAAGAAGAAACCAATCATATCATATAAGTACTCCCATTCTGGGCCTAGACAGTGTCACTGGGAAATCTACCAAACATTTAGAGAGAAATTACTATGAATTCTACTGAAACTATTTCAGATATAGAAAAAGATGGAATATTCCCAAACTCATTCTATGAAGCAAGCATAACCCTGATACTAGTACTATAAAAGAAAATGATCAATATCCCTCATAAGCATAGACACAAAATTTATCCATAAGAGCCTAGTAAACAGACTCCAACATTATGTTACAAAATCATTCATCATGATCAAGTGGGATTCACACTAGGTATGCAGGGATGATTCAACATTAGAAAAATAATCAGTGTAATCAACCACATCAGTAAGGCAAGGGAAAAGAACAACATGATCACCTCAATTGATGTAGAGAATTCATTTGACAAAATTTAATATTCTTTCTTGATAAAAACAATCAACAAAACAGGAACAGGAGGGAAATTTCTCAACATAAGTAAAAACATATGTTCAAAATCAGTGTTGAATATTATTCCCAATGGGGAGAGACTGAAGGCATTTAGTTACCCTTATTACCACATCTGTTCAATATTGTATTGGCAGTCCTAGCTAGATTAATATGGAAAGAATAGGAAATAAATCTAAATTGGAAAGGAAGTAAAATTAATTCTGTTTGCATATGATGTGATTTTATATATAGGAAATCTCGAAGATTCAGCTAGAAAATGACCTATACTTTTACCAGGATGTAATCATCAGAACAGAGCAAGGGAACACTGCATAGTTTAAAATAAAAAAGGCGGTACACCAGGGATGTGTCCTTTCTCCATACCTTTACAATCTGTATGAGGAACAGATCATCCAGGAGGCTGGACTCTGTGAGGAAGAATGTAGCATCAAGACTGGAGAAAGACTCATAAGCAACCTGCATTATGCAGATGAACAACCTTGCTTGCTGAAACTGAGGGGAACCTGAAACACTTGCTGCAGAAGACTTGCAGCCTTCAATATGGATTGAAACTTAACAACAAGAAAACAGTTTTCACCACTGGTCTGATTGGTAGCGTTATGATAGACGGTAAAGAGATTGAGATTGTTCACAGCATTAGTTTGCTTGGCTCTACAATCAACACTCTTGGTACCAGCATCCAGGAAATCAAAAGATGAATTGCACTGGGAAAGAGGGATATCTCCAGAATACTGAAGAGCAATGATGCCAGTCTGGAGACTAAGGTGTGACTGACTGTTCCAGGTCATGGTATTCACAATCACGTGCTATGCATCAGAGAGCTGGACAATGACTAGGGATGATAGAAAGAGAACTGATGCCTTTCAGCTGTGGTGCTGGAGAAGATTATCGAATATACCATGGACGGCTAGGAGAACAAATATGTTCATGCTGGAGAGGGTGAAACCAGGCTGCTCCTTGGAGGAAAGGATTCTGAAGCTTCATCTGACATACTTTGGGAATATTGCAAAAAGATATTAGTCCTTGGAGAGGGACATCATGCTTGGGAAGGTGGATGGACAGTGCAAATGAGGAAGACCCTGAATGAAAAGGACTGACTCAATGACTGAGGTAATGGAGGTAGGTGTGTTAGAGACAATAAGGTTGGCTCAGGATAGAGCAGGATTCAGAGCTTTGTACATAGTAAGATCACTCTGAGTAGCAGGCGCCTTGATGGCACATAACAACAACAACAACAACAACAATTAAACTGAGGCCAGACTCTTTGTTTTCAGTCTGTGTTCTTTACTACATAAAAGTGATGAAATAAAGTTACAAGCTTTACATGCAAGCAAGGGATTTATTAGGAAAAGAGAGATATGGCTACTTATTTTTTAAAAACTTTATTTGACTGTGATTTTAATGAAAGTTTACAGAAAAGTTGGATTTTTCATTAATTGATTATTAGACATTTTCCTCTCTCCCCTCCCTTCTTCTTCCCCAGTTATCCTTTTTTATTTATTCTTTCCCCCTTTTTTTTCTTAGTTTCCCTCCAGCTCCCTCTTTTTTTAATGCACATTTTCTTACCCTCTTCCCTCCACTCACCCCAGAGCGCACAGTAATCTGCCCCTTTTTCCAGATTGTTGTCATATGTATAATGCTAAATCATATATTCCTTTCAGACAGATCTTCCCCTCATCTCTTCTATTTCAGTATCTCGGCAATCTTTTCCCATTCTGCACCCACCCCACTCCCTGTCTGTCCTATTTTATAACAGCACTGTTATACAATATTTTGTCCTGGGTATATTTCACTCAGCATAATGTCCTCCAGGCTAGCCCATGCTGTGTAATGCTTCATGAGTTTGTTGTTTTACAATGCTGCATAATAGTCTATTGTGTGAATGTACTGTAGTTTTTCTATCCATTCGTTTGTTGTTGGGTATTTGGGTTGCTACAGGGGTGTGATACAACTGTTGATATGTCTGCTTTTTAATGGGAAGACATGAAGGACACAGAGCAAAGCAAATATATCTTATCAAACAAAGGTGTTGTTATGGACCACTGAGTTGGAACCATCTCATAATTGGGCCTCTAGGAAGTTTTCAGAGGCAGTAAATCACGCAGGAGGAGATTGCCCATCTTTTCCCCTCAGAGCAGCTAGTGAATTAAAGCCATTTGCCTTTGGGTTGGCAGCATAACTGTACCACTAGGCAACCAGAACTCCCTTTCAAACTAAGGAGATGTGAGTTTTAAGGAGGCAGGCAAAGGAGACTCATGTTTATTCATGAAGAGGGCGGGTTTTTTTAAAGACTGAGTAAATGGGAATGTTTATCATGTTATTTTCATAAAAGGGGGGGGTCATCTGGGATTAGCCTATGTGGAATTAGGGTTATTAAACACATGTGTAGCTGTGGCATTAGGATTGGAGGAAGACTTACCAACAGCCTGCTTACTGTAGGGGACACGGCTGTGCTTGCAGAGATTAAAGTCTTGAAACACTTACTGCAGAAGATCAGACTTCAGCCTTCAACACGAATTACATCTCAACATCAAGAAAACAAAAATGCTCACTGACGAACTAACAGGTAATATAATAAACGAAGAAAAGATTGAATTTGTCAACAACCTCATTTTACTTGAATTCACAATCAATACTCAAGCTAGCAGCAGTCAAGACATCAAAAGGCTTGTTGCACTGGGAAAATATGCTATCAAGGACTTCTCCAAAGTGCTTATGAGCAAGGAAGTCAGTTTCAGGAGTAAGGTACACCTGATCCAAACCATGGTATTTTCATTTGCTTCTTATGCATCTGAAAGTTGGACAATGAGTAAGGATGACAAACAAAGAATCTATGTCTTTGAATTGTAGTGTTGGTGATGGGTATTGAATAACCAACCCATTAACTGACAAAAGAACAAACAAGTTTGTCTTGGAAGATTTTTGGGTGTGCTCCTCAGAGGGAGAGTTCCTCAAATTTCCTGTTAACAGACCAGAATACTGATCCAGGGACAATAACAGACATTATGTTATATTGTTAAATGCTGTCAAGTCAAAACCAACTCACAGCTGAACCCCCCAGAGAGTTTTCAGAGCCTAGAAATCTCACAGGAGGAGACTGTCCTTCTTTATACCTCAGAAGAGTTGATGGATTTGAACTGTGTGTCTTTGGGTTTTCAGTGTATCTTCTTATTACTAGGCCACCACAGCTCTCTAAAACATGGTAGGAAAACAAGGGGAAGCAGCACTGCAAGGATCTGCTGACAACAGACCATGTAGAAGAAGATTCTGCTAGGGGTTGTTTGTTGTTGATTGCTGTCGAGTCAAGCATGACTCATAGTGACCCTATGAACAGAAGACCTGAAGCCTTTCTATAACTATCATAATTTCTCAAAGTTCATAAAGTTTCCAGAGGCATGTGGTTTAGGAAGTGGATGCCACTCCTGCTCTGCCAAGGGTAGCAGTGGTAACCAACTATTTATATCCTTACACAGACAAACTCCAACACAGGTGAAGGAAAGCATAGGCTGATGGACTGTATAGCCTAAGGAGAAGCCATCATCTGCTTGACTTTTATCTAATTCTACAAGTACAGACAGAAACAAAGGGGACTAGGGCCAGTGTGCCCTGAACTAAAATCCCACCAATTCACTTTTGGCTCTTTGGGGCATTTTGATACACTTCCACACATCTCACACCAGTGCCATTTAATGGTACAATCTCTTTGCCAGTGTTCTGTGATGCCATTGGAACCAATAGAAAAGACTTCTATTGTAAAAAAGAAGGAAAATGTATCTCCTAAACATAGAATGCCAAGACAAGGAAAAAAGCATATATTGTCATATCAATCAAAGAATATTTAACCATTTTAGCAGTCTATATACCAGGGAATGGTCTATTCTAGTTGCACGTAAACTGTAGACAACCATCCCAGATCATCCTGTATCACATATTCCCAGAGCTGAGAGGCATATACTTGCTTCTGCATCACCTAGAGACTATGCTGATTGGTGTATTTGCAGGTAGTGAGATATGCAGAACTATCTACCTAAGTGACAGGATTGGAGTCCAAAACTAGTCCATTTGATTTTGCCGCTTCTCCAGAGAGGCCCAGGTACTGCATTGGCCAGAGAGTCCTACAGTAGAAGATGTAGGCCACTCTCTGAATATGCAACAGTCATTAATTTCTCACATCAGCAATCATAGCTTATAAATAAGAAATAAAAATAAAAATATTTCTCTGCATGCTATAGGTATAAAGACAAGGTGATTGCTGTGTTTCTGGTAAATGTGACTATAACTCATAGCAATCCTGTGATAAATGGATCTGAACCTGTCCTGTGCCATCCTCTAAATCTCTGACATATTCGAGCCCACAGTTACAGTCACTGTGTCAATCTATCTTTCTGAGGGTCTTCCTCTCTTTTGCTGACCCTCTGCTTTTACAAGCATGATGGCCTTTTCCAAGGACTGGCCATTCCTAACAACAAAGGGATGAAATTTCACTGTCCTCACACCTTTTCTAAGACACACTTTTCTTTTTGGCTGTCCGTGAAATATTCAGCACTCTTCTCCAAAACCACAAATCAAAGGCATCTATTCTTCTATTATTCTTATTCGTTGTCCAGCTCTCAGATGCATAGCAAGTAATTAAAAAGATCATGGTTTGGACCAGCATCACCTTAGTCTTCAAACTGACATCTTTGCTCTTCAGAACTTTGGCGAGGTCCTGACAGCAGACTTTCCCGGTGCAGTATGTCTTTTGATTTCCCGACTGCTGGTGCAAGGGTGTTGTGGATCAAAGCAAGATGAAGTCATTGATTATTTATATCCATTCTCCATCTACCATGATGTTGCCTATTGGCCTGGTGGTAAGAATTTTTACTTCCTGATTTTAAGATGTAATCCATATTGCAGCTGTAGTTTTTGATCCTCTGCACTGAGCATTTTCAGTCATCCTAACTTCCAGCAAGCCAGGTTGGGTCTTCTCATACTGCAGGTTTTGACGAGTCTTCCTCCCATGCTGATGCCACCTTCTTTTTCACTGAGTCCAGCTTCTCAAATAATTTGTTCTGCATACAGATTGAACTGGTATGGAGAAAGGATACAGACTTGACACACATCTTTCTTGATTTTAAAGCATGCAATGTTTTCTTGCTCTTTGTTCATATTGTGGCTTCTTGATATACATGTAGGTTTCTCATGAGCACAGTTAAGTGTTCTGGGATTCCCATTCTTCTCAATGTCAGTCATCATTTGTTACGGTCCACACAGTCAAATGCAATGATACCACAGCCTCTTCTAAATCCAACTTGAACTTCTGATAGTTCTTTGTATATATACTTTGCTAGTCATTTTTTATCATCAGCATTATTTTGCTTGCTTGTTATATTAATTATATAGTTTAATAATTTCCATATTCTGTTGGATCACCTTTCTTGGGAATAGGAACAAATATGGATCTCTTCTAGTCAGTCAGTCAGGCAATGGTCCTCCAAATTTCCTGGTGCAGACTGGAGAGCATACCCAGAGATGCATTTGTTAGTTGAAACATGTCAAGTGGTATCTCATCAATTCCCAAGGCCTTATTATTTGCCAATGCTTTCAGTGCAGCTTCAACTTCTTTCTTTATTATCATTGGGTCTTGTTCATATGGTACTTTCTGAAATTTTTACTATCAGCCAGTTCTTTTTGGTACAGAGACTCTGTATTTCCTCCATCTTCTTTTGATGATTCCTGGATCTTTCAAGATTTTGCTCATAGCCTCAACTCAAGAAATTCAAGCAGGATTTAGACCATTTAGGCTGTTGTTTTTATGTCTTTAAGCTGACTATGGCTCATAACAACCTCATGAACAGTAGCTTTGAACCAATTTTACCATCTCTGACATACCTGCCCTCATTGTCACCGTCACTATGTCAGTTCATCTCATCCAGGCTCTTCCTCTCCTGTGTTGACCCTCTATCCTTCATTTCCTTCTCCAAGGACTGGTCCCTCCTGGCAACATACCTGAAGTATGTGAAACAGAGCTTCAAAATGCATGTCTCCAAAGAGCAACCCAGCTTCACCTTCTCCATGACAGACATAATTATTCTCTTGGCAATCCATGATATATGTTCAATACTCTTCTCCAGCACCATAACTCAAAGGCATTTATTCTTCTTCTGTCATCATTAGTCATTGTCTAGCTCTCAGATGCATAGCAAGCAATTGAGAAGACCATGGCCTGAATCAGGCACATTTCAGTCTCTAGACTGACATTATTGCTCTTTAGCATTCTGGAGAGGTCTCTAATAGCAGACTTTCCTAAAGCAGCTTCCCATTCCCCAAAAAAGGTGATCCAACAGAGTGTGGAAGTTATTGAACAATATCACATGCAAGCAAACTCTTGCTGGATATTATCCAAAAGTGACTAGAACAGTACAATGATAGAGAACTGCCAGAAATATAAGCTGAGTTTGGAAGAGGTCATGGCACTAGGTATGTCACTGCCAATGTCAGATGGATCCTGACTGAAAGTAAAGAATACCAGAAGAATGTCTATTTATGCTTTACTCACTATTCAAAGGCATTTGACTGTGTGGACCATTACAAATTATGGCTGACATTGAGAAGAATGGGAATCCCAGAACACTTGTACTCGTAAGAAACCTATACCAAGACAAAGAGGCTATTGTGTGAACAGAGCAAAGGAACACTACATGACTTAAAATTAGGAAAGGTGTGTGTCAGGGTTGTATCCTTTTTCCATAACTATTCAATCAGTATGCTGAGAAAATTATTCAAGAAGCTGGACTCTCTGAAGAAGAATGTGGCATCAAAATAGTAAGAAGATTCATCAATAACCTGTGTTATGCAAATAACACAATCTTGCTTGCTGAAAATAAGGAGGACTTGAAACACTTGGTGCCGACAATCAAAGAATAAAGCCTTCAATTTGAATTGAATCTCAATGTTAAGAAAACAAAAATTCTCACCATTGGACTGATAATCAACATCATGAGAGATGGAGAAGAGATTGAAACTATCAATTGTGTCACCTTATTTGGATCCACAATCAACACTTTTGATACCAGCAGTCAGGAGATCAGAAGATGTATTGCAATGGGAAAGTCTGCAGCTGGGAACCTCTGCAAATTGCTGATGAGCAATGATTTCAGTTTGAGGACTAAGTTGTGCTTTATCATGGTATTTTTAATCACTTGTTATGCATCTGAGAGCTGGTGGTTAATAATTATGACAAAAGAAAAATTGATGCCTTTGAACTGTGGTTTTGAAGAAGAGTGTTGCATATCCGATTTTGGACTGACAAAAGAACAAATATGTCTTGGAAAAAGTACAGCCAAAGTGCTCCTTGAAGGCAAAAATGATAAAGCTTTATCTCACATACTTCAGGCATGTTTCTGCTAGGATAGGCTATTTCTTGGAGAGGGACTTAATGCTTGGAAAGAAAGATAAGAAAAGAAGACCCTCAGTGAAAGAAAAGAAGACCCTCAACCAGATGGATTAACAAACACAGTGACTGCTGCAACAGGCTCAAGTGTTTCAGAGATCATATGGATGGCACAGGATAGGAAAGAGTTCAGATTTGTTGTTCATGGTTGATGGCATCTAACAACAATGAAGACAAAGTAAAATGCCTTGGCATAGTCAATAAAACATAAATAGATATCCTTCTTCTTCTGATATCCTCTGCTTTCTGCCAAGATCTATCTTACCTCAGAAATGATATCCTTCTTCTAAATCCAACTAGAATTTCTGGCAGGTCTCTCATAATGTATTGTTCTAGCCATTTTTTAGTGATCTTCAGCATGATTTTACTTGCATGTGATAGTGATGATATTGTTTGGTAATTCCCACAATATATTGGATCAGCTTTCTGGAAATGGGAATCTCTTCCAGTCAGCTGGTCATGTAGCTCTCCTCCAAATCTCCTGCCAGAGTTTGCTGAGCATGTCTAGGGCTGCATCTGTTTGTTGAAATATGTTAATTGGTATCAGGTAAATTTCTAGGACCTTATTCTTTGCTAATGCTTTCAAAGAAGCTTAAACTCTTTCCTTCATCAGCATTGATCCTTTTTTAATTGTTGTTGTTGTTGTGTGCTGTCAAATCGGATCCAGCTGGCACAGGAGATTAGCCCTCCTTCTCCAGCTGAGCATATGTTGGATTTGAACCACATGTCTTTGGGATTGCAGTGCAGCTTCTTGCCACTAGGCCACCAGAGCTCCCATCATTGGTCCTTGATCATATCGTACTTCCTGAAATAATTCCGTGTCAATTCTTTTTGATATTCAATGTAGTCTTTCCTTTTTTTTTTTTAATTTACAGAAAGTTACACAAAAGTTGGATTTTCATTCATTGTTGCACATTTTCCTCCCTACCTCCAAGTTCACTAAAAAAAAAAAATCGTTCTTTATTGCATAATTTCCTCCATCCCCCCTCTATCTTCTTTTGACGCTTCCTGGACCATACAGGACTTTGCATCTTTCAGTATTGCATGAGGCTTGAATTTGTTTTTAAGTTCTGTCACTCTGAGAAATGCTGACCAAGTTCTTCCCTTTTTATTTTTCAACTCAGTACATTCCATCAATTGTGTACATTCCTTCGTAATACTTTGCTTTGTCTTCTTGTGCTACTCTTCTTCGCATGTCTTTCACTTGGATAATTCTTTCCCTTGTTTTTCCTGCTCAGTGTTCTAGTAAAATTTTCAGTCACTTCTGACATTTGTTTTGGTCTATTCTTTCTCTCCTATCTTTGTAATGACCTTTTGCTCTCTTCATGGATGATATATTTGATGTCACCCCACAGCTCCTCTGGCTTTTATTTATTAGTGTTCAATGCCTCAAACCTATATTTGAGATGGTTTTAAAATTCAGGTGTGATAGACTTAAGACAATTATCCACACCACAAAAGGCAAGTCATGTCCATGAATCAGAATGCTAGCAGGAGTATTAAAAGAGCTAAGAACAGTTCTAGGGAAAGGCCTTTCCCAGCTTTATAATACCACACCTTTTGGCTTGGAGATTTTCTTTCTTTTTTTTTTTAAATGTTTAGCTGTGATTTTAATGAACATTTACAGAGAAGTTAAATTTTCATTCATTTATTGTTACTCATTTTACTACCTTATCCTCCTTTCCACCTCCCTCAGTTCACCTTTAAAAAAATTCATTCATTGTTACAAAATTACCTACCTCCCCATCCCCTTAGTTCTCTTTTTTAAATATCTCTTATCCTGGGCTTGTGCCATACGTATAGTGCTTACTCATATATTCATTTTAGACAGTTCTTTCTTTCATCTATTCCAAAGCAATGGCCATTATCTACCCACTCTTATCCTAGTCTCCTCCCTACCCTCCAGTGATGCTATAAAGTATTTGTCCTTTGTGACTGAGATATTTCACTCAGTATGATGTGCTCCAGGGTCCCTCATGTTATGTAATCCTTTGCAAGTTCATTGTTTTCCAGTGCTGTGTAGTATTCCACTGTATGAATTTACCGTAGTTTTTTTATCTATTCATTTGTTGATGGGTACTTGGGTTGCTTCCATCTCTTTGATATCATAAATAATGCAGCAACAAACATAGATGTGCATGTTTCTGTTTGGAAGGTTTCTTTGGTGTATATTCCCAGTAGTGGCATTACTGGGTCAAATGGTATTTCTATTTCCAACTTTTTGAGGAAGCACCAAACTGCCTTCCATAGTAGTTGCATCATTTTACACTCCAACCAGCAGTGAATAAGGGTTCCATTCTCTCCACAATCTTGCCACCATCTATTGTTAGCTGCTCTGTTGAGCTTTGCAATTGTTATGGGGGTGAGATGATATCTTAGTTGTTTTGATTTCCATTTCTCAGATAGCTAAGGATTTTGAACATTTGAAGACTTTTCTGAATTACTTACTTAAATGGAATCTAAAAGTAAAATGAACTTCCTGGTCACTGTCAGTATCTGTGGATGTGCCACATGCAGTGCATAAAATGTGGAATCCCTGATGGTTGTCCTCTGAGTGGCACACTGGCGGGAGTATGCTTCTAAGAGTCCAATAGCAGTGTCTACACAGGGAAGAATATATCTGCAGCTATTAGACAAAGGGGGAGACCCTATATAAGAGATTAGCCACCTTTGTACTGGGGTTTCTGTCTATGCTACATACTCCATAGACTGGTGGATGAAGGGATGTCTCTCCAGGGAACAGCTAGCTCATTACTGGTAAGGCTCAGTAGCTTGCTTCATTAATAAAAGCAAGGTCCAATTCCTTAGCTATGACCCATAAGGATTAATGCCCTTATGGCTGGTTTTATCGTGTAACCATTCTGCCAAGTAGCTGGTTGACAAGTCTGTCAGGAAAGTTAATTCATCCCTCTGAATGTTCTCAGAGGGAGAAAAAGTACTATATGCAGATACATGAAAAACAGTGATGTTCAGACCTGTGTGCTTGTCCAAATATCTTTCTATAATTCCTTTCCAAACAAAGGGTGATATTTGATAATCCACTCTTGTCCCCACTGGGTCATTCACAGTGAAAGTCCTCTGAAGACAGTCTGTGTGAGCAGTAACAAGGCTGGGTTCATGTTTCAAAACCATCTGTGCAGCTCTGAGCTCAGCCCACTGACTACTCTGCCCATCACCATGGTCCATCCACACACTGTCTGTGGAGGGTTGGCTAGCCGCCACTGTCCACATCAGAGGATTCTCCTGAGTGGCCCCATCAGTATACCACTAGTCCTCTTGTATGGACCTTATGCTTTTAGCAATGTGGCTCTTATAGGAGGCATTCTTGACAGTAGGAGTGGTTTCATCATCTGTTTTTGCATCTATAATCAGGCCAAAGATCTGGTGGAGTTTATCACTCAGTGGGCTAACTGATAAAGTATGGCTGGTGCTGGTGGAGGTAAGTATGCCACTTGGTAAGAGAACTTGTCTGTGCCACTGCAGTTTGGGGCTTACCCCTGCTTTGGGATATAGGTCTACACCTTCACGGGAGCATCACTGGTGATGATTTCCTAGTTGCAAACTATTATATACTGCACACAAAATGTTTCTCCAGGTTACTTCATCTGCTCCTTTCCAAAACTGAGACCAGAATCCAATTGGAACTTGCTGGCCATGTTGCCATTGGCACAGGCCCCATCCATGTCCTTCAGGGTAATTGGCCATATCCAATTTGCATTCTTGGCCTAGGTTTGTCGTTCTGAAGGCCTGGACTTTTGGGCAGACACCTTGGCCTCCTGAAATATTAAGTTAGCTTCATTTGTCCAATCCCAAACCTCCCATGCCAAGCAATATAAAGGGTGGAGTGTCTTGCTAAGTGTGGATAAAGCTCCCAGTATCCTAAAACACCGAAGAAAGTGGCAGTTCTTTAGTCTTAGTGGTGAACGGGTAAGCTTTATCATCTGAGATAATCTTTTTTGTCCACCAGACAATATCCAAAATCTGACAGACAATCCAAGGCCCTGTAATCTGGACTCCTTTATGGCCTCTCCCCCAAAAAATAGGTGAGCCACTAACTGTGGTCCATAGATTAAATTCACATCATCAATATAGTTAAATGGTGCAATTTCTTTTTTTAAAAAAAACCCACATAACTTTATTATAATTTTAATAAAAGTTTACAGAAAATTTGTATTTCCATTCATTTATTGTAGCACATTTTCCTCCCTCCCCCAATGAGATTTCTGTATGCTGCACCCAACGCTCTCACAAAGAGCTCATACTGCTGTGTGCTAAAATATTATTAAACCTTGTATCTACCAACAGTTTGTTGGTCCTTTAGAGACCAACAGTTTATGTTTAACAATTGTTAAACAGTATAATGAGTTTATAACATGGAGCTTCTGGTCTTTTTTTAGTTCCTTTACAGGAAGACTGCAACTCTGGCTCCACCCCCAGACACATCTTGCTGCTTCAGCTGGAGGTGAAGCTGGGGTAGTGCTAGTGCTGCAGATGAGGCAGCCTGGCCCTACTACATCTGTGCACCCCCTGGAGAGTGAGCACCAGCAGAAGGAAGATTATGGTCACATCTTCTTTCCTATGCCCAAGGACTCTACTTGTCCTGCTGCCAGGGACTATAGTGGGGGGCGGGGGAGGAGGGAGGAAGGTGCTGGCTGAACAATTGAAAGAGATTCCTACCTAACCTCCTTCCCCATCCTGGAGCTGGTTACTAGTGGGCAAAGCGTGCCCTGCCGCAAGACTGGCCATCCAGGTACTACAGCAGATATTCCCTGCTCCTTGTTTCCTCTTTGCATATCTTCTCTCCTTTAGGAGCTCCAAGGCCATATGACTGCTAAAGTCTCCACCACTTGGTCAAATATTTGTAAGCAGGAGATAAGTTTTTGATGGTGACAGTTTATAATAATTATACCTACAACATGTGGGATGTGTTCTGTACAACTTTGTCCATGTCAGTGTCAACTTTAAGTAAACAGAGCATTAACCAAGCTAGTGCAGTGGCCAGTGCTCACAGGTCCTTCTTGGTCTTCTCAAGTCCTACTCTCTTCGGGAGTTCTAATAAACTTTGGGGTATTTAGTGGGCACCCCTGTACTCACAGCCCAGCTCACATTGCTCTAACCACCAAATTAAGGGACATGGACAACAAACACACACACACCCACACCTCCACACCCATTTTCTTTCCATCTTTTTCCCTACTTGGGGGTCTTCTACAGATCTTTCTGCCTTCTAGATTTTAGCTTGCTGGTTGTCAAGGTTTGCTCCCCAAAGGGAAAGGCCCTCAAGGTTCATGTTCACAGACAGACTAAAAAATTGACCCAGAGATAGACTAAAAGACAATCTAAGTTTATTAGGAAAGGAAAACTTACTGACTAGGAGAAAGCAGAACTGCAAGGATCTGGCAGCAACAGGCCAGATAGAAGATTCCACTAAAGGTGGGAGCAGGTTACGCCCTTAGCAAACAGCCCCTACTGCATAGTTTGGTTAAAGAAAGAGCAGGCTGGTGGAATGTATAGCCTAAGAAGAAGGCTTGGCCTTTGTCTAGTTCTGTGGGCGTTACTAGAAACCAGAAGGGCTAGGGTCAGTCGGTCTCAGGGCTATTCACTGAGACAGGGAAGTAGGGGGGAAAACTCAAAACCAAACACACCACTAATGAATATCTAAGGTACTGGCAAAAGAACAGGTATGCTTTAGGGAAAATAGAACCAGAATATTCCTTATAGACAAAGATAGCAAAATTTGATTTCACATACTTTGATTATATTGTTAAGAGAAGCTATTCTTTGGAAAAGGATATCATGCTTGGAAAGATAGTGAGCGAAAAGAGATGAAGATCTTCAACTAGACAGATTGACATAGTGATTACAGCAATGGGCTCAAGTGTGTCAGAGATGATGAGGATGACACAGGATGGGACAGGATTCAGATCGGTTGTTCATAGGCTCATTATGAGTCATTCTTGACTTGACGACATATAATTGCAATAAGAACTCAAACAGCTAAGCTTAAGTGTGGCCACTTTGACAGACTACCATACAGAGAAAGGGCAACCAGCATTAAGAATGATGAAACTCTGTATCACGTACTTTGGGCATGCCAGTCCTTGGGGAATCCATCCGAGTGGGAAAGCTAGAGGGCTAGTGAATGATAGGATAGACTCACATAGTGACATTTCCAGTAGGCTTGAGCATGGCAGAGATTATGCTCTTGCTGCAGGACAGGCTGGGGTTCTGTTGTTCACAGTGTTACTATGACTGGTTGTGGACTCTGTTGCACCTAACAACAACAAGAAGAGTGAATATTAGGGATTATCTAGCTGTTAAAGCATTTGGAGAAAAAGCCTAGGAAAGTAGAATCAAGGGTAAAGTGAAAATCAAAAAGTGCCTTGTGATTTTTTTTTCTGGAACTTGCCAAACAAACTATTAGAGCATAAGGTAGTGCTATTATGTTCCATCAAGTCAGAAACACCCCAGAGGCAGTAAATTGCACAGGAGATTATTACCCATCTTTGTTCTGTGAAGTAGCTGATGGATTCAAACATCTTGCCTTCAGGTTGGCAACGCAGCTCCTTAACACTAGGCCACCAGTAATCTACATAAAGAGTAAAGGCTCCGGAAAAGGGCAAAAGCTAGTTTTTAGACAATCAGAGCCAAGAGTCATGTAAAGCGTTACCTCATAAGGAAGATGACAGTGCCTCAGAAATCTGATATGCACCGTACAAATGACATCCAAAGTAATCTAATTAGCATCCAAGTGGCAGAAACCAGCATGCAATCAGTGATGTCAAAAGCAATGGACCCTCTGCCCAGGGCGGGCTGTCTTCGGCCCTCGGTTTGGGGCGAGCCATCATGGCCCTCAGGGTGAGCTCCTCAGTCCTGAGATTGTGTCATCTGACCCCTGGGTGTTGTTGTTGTTATGTGCCATCGAGTCACCTGCGACTCATAGCGACCCTATGTACAACAGCCCTAAACTCTGCTCTGTCCTGTGCCAATCGCACTGTCTCTGACACTCCCATCCC
>NW_006400383.1:90021-90464 GCF_000299155.1 Elephantulus edwardii | reverse complement strand
GGGTCAGAGATGCAGGGGTGTGTCCCGATTCAAGTCCACTCCCACCGTTCGCTGCGCCTGCGCACAGCCCTTGGCCAGTCCCAAAGTTCAGAGCTGGCGCGGGGGCGGCGCGAGCCGGGTCAGGGCGGAGCAATGCAGTACCTGAAGATGGGGTCACGGGTCAGAGATGCAGGGGTGTGTCCCGATTCAAGTCCACTCCCGCTGTTCACTGCGCGTGCGCACAGCCCTTGGCCAGTCCCAAAGTGCAGACCTGGAGTGGGGGGAGGCGAGCCGGGTCGGGGGTGAGTAATGCAGTACCTGAAGATTGGGGTCGCGGGTCAGAGATTCAGTGGTGTGTCCCTATTCAAGTCCACTCCCACTGTTCACTGCGCCTGCGCACAACTCTTGGCCAGTCCCAAAGTTCCGAGCTGGCGGGGGGGAGGGGGGGGCGCGAGCCCAGTCGG
>NW_006400383.1:84123-86561 GCF_000299155.1 Elephantulus edwardii | reverse complement strand
GGGTCAGAGATGCAGGGGTGTGTCCCGATTCAAGTCCACTCCCACCGTTCCAAACATATAGCTTTTATACTCAATTTTGCAGAACTCTCTATAAACTTGAGAAAGAGTATGGAAGTTCATTTGCTTTCTTTACACCCAACATACTCTATAATGGTCATTTCCCACAAATTTATGGTAACTGAGATACTTAATCTTAGTCTTACTTTCCTGTACTGAAATGCCTTACAATGCTATAGAACAAGTTGCCTTCATCAAGAGTGTGGTTAGTAGGCCAATTTAGTAGTGTGGCAGTATATAAGATCTGTATCCAAAAATCATTGAGATTCCTCTACAGTAACAAAGAGAACCCAGAGAAGGAAACCAAGATAGCAATACCATTTACAATTGCCAACCACAAATTGAGATACTTGGCAGTGAACCTAACTAAAGATATAAAAGACCTGTACAAAAAAAAAAAAAAAATTATAGCCTGTTTTTGCAAGGCACAAGAAAAGATTTAAAGAAATGAAAAATGTGCAAATGTGCCCTGGTCATGGATAGGAAGACTCAATACAGTGAAAATTACAATCTTACCTTAAGCAATCTACATGTTCAACGCAATCCTAGTTGTTGTTGTTGTTGTTATCGTTAAGTGCCATCAAGCAGTAGATGATTCATAGGACCTTATGAACAAAAGACCTGAGCACTTGTATATCTTTCATCGTTTCTCCAAGTTCATAAAGTTTTCAGAGGCAAGCTATTTTGGAAGTGGATGCCACTCCTGCTTCCATTCTTATTTTAATTGAGGAGCCACCTAACACTGTCCACCATGGGTAACCATTATCAAATTTGACACATCCGTGTCACAGTGTTTAGTATCACAGCAACCATGCAATCCAGCACAGATACCAAATTCATTTTTCAAAAAGATTGAAAGTGAAATTATCGAGTTTATTTGGAGAAGCAAGGGACACCAAAACAAAAAATTGAGAAACAAAAATGAAGTGGGAGGCATAGCACTCCCTGACCTAAAAAATCTACTACACAGAAGTAATAAACAAAACAGCATGGTACTGGTACAATGGCATGCATGTAGACAAATGAAACAGAATTGAGAACCCAGAAATAGACCTAGCTATCTATGGTCAACTGATATTTGACACGGAAATTAAACCTATCAATTGGGGAAATGACAGCCTCTTCAACAAATAGGGCTGGTAAAACTGGACGGCTACGTGCAGAAAGCTGAAACAGGATCCACATCTTACACCATACACAAAAATCAACTCAAGGTGGATCAGAAATCTGGGAGTAAACCCAAAACCATAGAGTTCATAAGAGACAAGTGGGATCAAGCTTAGAAGGACTAGTCTGTGGTTTAAAGAGACTAACAAAAACGTCCAGAAATGCACAATCTGAAGAAGCTAAATTTGAGGAATGGGAGCTTCTAAAGATCAAATCCATGTGCACATCAAAAAATTCTTTTACAACAGAGTGAAAAGAAAACCTACTGACTGGGAAAAAATAATTGGCAATACCATCTCAGACAAGTGTCTCATAATGAAAGTTTACAGAATACTTCTGGACGTCCACAAGAAAAAGATTGATAACCCAATTACAAAATAGGCAAAAGACATGGAAAGAATTTTCACAGAGGAAGTAGAATGACCAGCAGACACATGAAAAAAAAATGCTCAAAATCACTGGCAATAAGAGAGATTCAAATAAAAACAGCAGGGAGATACCATTTCACTACAGTAGCAGAGGCAAAGTTTAACAGGACAGTAAGTAATAAATGTTGGAGAGATGTGGTGAGACAGAAACTTTTATACATTGTTAGTTTTATACATTGTTAGGGTTATAAAATGGTACAACCATTCAGGAAGACAGTTTGGTGCTTCTTTAAAAAGCTGAACATAGAAATTCCATGTGATCCAGTTATTCCACTGCTTGGAATATACCTCGAGAAAATTAGAACTGAGGCACAAACAGAAATGTGTACACCAATGTTCATAGCAATGTTGTTCACCATTGCAAGAACATAGAAACAACCCAGATGTCCAACCAAAACGGAATGAATTGAGAACTTATGGTACATTCACAAGGTGGACCATAGACAGTACCCAGGAGCAAAGATTTTATGAATTACTACCTAACTTGGGAGGGACTTAGAGCATTATGCTGAGTTAACTAACTTAGTCCAATAAGGACAAATACTGTAAAAAAATATTGTAAAATGAATATGAGGGCCTAAGGTGGGGTGAGGATGGAAGCAGAGAGGTGAGGATAGGTGGGGGTGAGAGGTGAGGGGGGGGTGGACGACTTAATCACAGGGTCATACAATTTTTTTAAAATTATTATTAAATTTTATTAGTTTTAGTGAACATTTACAGAGATTTTGGGTTTTCATTCATTCATTGTTGCACTGTTTTCTCTACCCTTCTCCCCAGGTCGTTCTT
>NW_006400383.1:65923-76988 GCF_000299155.1 Elephantulus edwardii | reverse complement strand
ATCATATGCCTTGATGTTTTTCTTTTGGGGTCGAATCTATATGGTGTTCGCTGAGCTTCCTGAATATATATTCTCTCATTCTTCATGATGTCTGGGAAGTTTTCCTCTAACTCTTCCACAACTTTTTCAGTGCCTTTACTTGCTTCTTCCTTTTCTGTGATTCCAATGATGCGCATGTTATTTTTCTTGATGGTGTCCCATATTATTCTTAGGTTTTCTTCTCTTTCCTTCCTTTTCGAGTCTGCTTTTTGCTCTAGCAGATTAGTGGTGACAATTTTGTCTTCAATTTCACGGATTCTGTGTTCCATCTCCTCAACTCTGCTCATATGTCCCTCCATTATGTTGACAGCTTCTGAGACATTGGACCTTATATTTTGAATGGTGGATTCTTGTTTTTCCAGTGCCTCTAATGCCTTGTTTTCTCTGCAATGTTTTGCTTTTTTTTTTAAACTCCTCCTGGTCTTTGCTTGTAGCATCCTGTAATTTATCAAGTTTATCTTTCATCCATTGGATATATTCAATTGCTCCTCTTTTAAATTCTGTGTCAGAAAGTTCCATGAGACTTTCTGGCTTCAGGGTATCCACTGCTCTTGTGTCACCCTTTGTGAGTGACATCTTGCTTTGCTCTTGTGTATTGTGTGGGATAGTTTGCTTTCTTCGAGACATTGGTATGTGTTCTTGATCTGAAGACAATGCTCTTGAGATCAGATGGGCATCTACTGAACTTGTGCTTTTCTCTGACTTTATGACTTCAGAAAAATGTCAGTTCAGCGCCTGCTAGGGAAATCTCTTGTTGCTAAAACAGGTCAAGGTTCTCCCGTTTAAAGGCAAGTTGATTGCCCAGATGTGTAGGCACTGGTGTGGAGCCAAATGGGGTGAGGCAGGCAAAGGGTTGGGTGATTACAAGGGCAGGTCAATCACTTGGAGGACCTTGCTCAAACCTCTGCTGTTTCAGTGTGCTTACGACTGGGGTCCTTACTCAAATTCCTGCTGTCCGTTTCCTACCCAATGGTTTTCTCAGTGTTCCCTGCCTGGTGGCACTTACACAGGTGCCCTCACACAACAGCCCATGCTCCAGCAGGGTCCTGGATCTGACAGGATCCGAAAAGTCAAGGTCAAATTCCCACCAACCCACTAGCCTCTGGCTGGTCTGCAGAGTTCAGAGAAGCCAGCTGGCTGGCTCATTTTGGGCAGTTGGTGTAGCCCAAGAGACCTCGGCCAAATTCCCCACCAGTGGGCACACCCTTAGGTGCGGGTAATCAGCAATGCCCCAGTAAACACAGATAAGATGCTACCGGCCTTTCTCCTGCCAGGTTAGTTCCACAATAGCTCGGCTGATAGCTCCTGGTGTTGGCTGGATTCGTGGTTGTGCCCTGAAGTCACAGGGCTGTGGTGGAGGCTGAGGTGCCTGGTTGTGGAGCTGCAAGGGGGGGTGGGGGAAGGGGAGGATAGCAAGGGACTAGGGGGTAAGGAGCGCAGGGCTTGGACACTATCACCAAGAGGTGGGGGTGGGGCTTGGGCGCTGCTGGGGGTTTATGCAGCAGCACCCTCTGTGTTGGGTATCACACAGGTGTGGGCTGCAGGGGGGGGGTCACACAGTGGCGGGTAGTCTCCGCTCCTCTGGGGTCTCACCGTCTTCACTCGTCTGGAGTTCCGCATTGGAGGGTCACACAATTTGATGGGTGAGGTGTGAAGGAAGGATCTTTTGTGAAAAACAATGTATTTGAACTTCGTAAATAAACCAGTATTTTTTTTTAAAGGTAGCAAACGGGGGGGGGGGAAGAGTATGATTATGGGTCATATACACTAAAAAGCAGAAGCAGAGGCCTAAGATGAAATGGGATCTGATTTACACTTATTTCATCTATTTTAGTTATGTGTATCCAGTTTACAGTGTCCAATAATAAGGATCTGGGGCCTGTGCTCCAGTTTTGGTTTGGTCCCTGGGCTGCCCGGGGCTCTCTCACAGAAATGGGTGTGAGGAGATTTTGAGAAGCAGATTCCTCATAGGGTTTGATTGTGTTCACACTGCCTTGGGCTCTGCCACAAAGATGAAGGATGTTGAGGAGCAGGTTTCTCATAGGATTTGACTGTGTTTCCACTGCCCTGGGCTCTGTCACAGAGATGGAGGGTGTTGAGGAGCAGGTTCCTCATGGGGTTGGCTGTGCTTACACTTCCTTGGGCTCTCTCTCAGAGATGGAGGGTGTTGAGGAGCGGGTTCCTCATAGGGTTTGACTGTGCTCACAGTGCCCTTGGCTCCATCACAGAGATGTAGGGTGTTGAAGAGCAGGTTCTTCATGGGGTTGGCTGTGCTCACGCTGCCCTGGGCCTTCTCTCAGACATGAAGGGTGTTGGAGTGCAGGTTCCTCATGGGGCTTGACTATGTTTCCACTGCTCTGGTCTCTGGTCTCTGTCACAGAGAAGGGTGTTGAGGGTAAGTTCTTCATGGATTTGACTGTACTCATACTGCCTTGGGCTCTCTCAGAGATGGAGGGCATTGAGGAGCAGGTCTCTTAAGCGGTTTGACTGTGCTCACACTGCCCTGGGCTCTCTTATAGAAGCAGGAGATGTGTGGGAACCTGACACTGCAGCACCACATGCTGGAACCTGTGCAGAGAGTCCCCCGCTATGAACTGTTGCTAAAAGACTACCTGAAGAGGCTCCCAGAGGATGCTCCTGATCGGAGAGATGCAGAAAGTAAGCTGGGGCTGGCCACCAAGAGAGAGCTCCTTAGGAAAGCACTTGGCCTCAGCCAAGTATGAGTGACATTTCCAGAAAACCTAAATCTCAGCAAGGCCTGGAGAAATAGAGAGAATGAGACATCCAAGTGTCCTGAAATAAGACTCCAGAAAGAACTTAGACTTGAGTAGGAAGGGCAGATATCATTCTGGGGAGGCACTGTGAGGGGTGACCATAAATCAGGCTCCCATATACCAACAACAATGCCACTCAAAAGTTTAGATAATAGGAGCTGTAATTGTGAAGTTGGTCTAAGGGTAGTTAGGAGTCTGTGCAGGGCAAACCTTTGCAAGGTACTTGCTTGCTGCTGTGCTCCCCACAACCTCACAGAACAGGGCTATTCTATGGGCCACCTCTTCTGGTCAAACTTCTGAGCAATGGACAAGCTCTGGAGACACAACTCCTCAGACCCAAATTCCAACTGCATCTTCATGTCTCCTTCACACAGAATCCTTGGAGCTCATCTCCACAGCAGCGAACCATTCCAACATAGCCATTCAGAAGATGGTGAGTGCAGGGGAGAGTGCTGCATGGTGGGCACAGTGGGAAGGCTACACATGGGGACCACTTATCAAACACTCAGGAAGGCCATAGTGAGTGTTTAGATTTGGACACAGAACCTGCTAGGTATCTTCCTATGCCTCAGCTTCCCCCATCTGTATAAGGGAGATACCAAACTGATTTCACTGTGAAGACTGATTTCATTTCAGGGATTAAATGAACCATCTACATAAAATGTCAGGAGTATGGTCTGGTGCAGTAAACACAACTCATGTTCCCATTTCTCACACACTCAGTTACTTAGTCATTGGTTCATTCTGTGAAGCTTCAGTAGTGTCTTTTTAGAGTCAGGCTCAGGGCTAAGGACTGGGTAAAATACAAACCTAATGAGACAGTACTGTGTTCTTGGTCTGCCCATGGCCACAGTTGTAGGCTGAACATAGCATGAGCAGGCTTTACTTGGGAACTTTGACCTCACCTCAGTGCCTGTGGCATTGGCATCAGAGCTAGCTGATGGCTCTGCCCTTGTCAGACTGCGATCTGGAGATCTTTGCTATTTACCACTATGCATGCACTGCTGTTTATCTTAGAAGAAACAACAAGTCTGATTCTCTATCCAGGCTAGCTCTCTCCATGCAGGGACTTCACCTGCCCTCATACCTAGTGGTCAGTGGGTCTGGGTCTAGAGCACCTCTTGGGAGACTAAACAGCTGATGGACTTCACCTTTCTTATTTCTCCTGTTTTCCTTCCTAAGAAAAAAATAGCCGTGACTCAGAACCCAATGGTATGTCTAGGGAATATATCTGTAGGTGATAGAATGAGGCCATGAGTGGCTTTGCCAGCAGGGAGGCTATGTCCACCCCATGTGCTTGCCACCTGGCAGTTCTTCTCCCCTAATCTTTCAGCTTGTGATGAGGACTGCTTTTGGGGTGGAGTCATAGACTGACCTTGATCTTCTTGTCAGACTGTTGCAGTGCTGTGTTGTTATTAAGTGATATAAAGTTTATTTTGACCCTGAGAGAGCCTGTAGAACAAAGCAGATCTGTCTCATAAAGTTATCTAGGCACTTATACTTGTGGGAACAGATGGTTACATCTTTCTTTTGCAGAGATACTGGGTGGATTCAAACCAATATTTTGAACAGCCATCGAGTGCTTAACTGCTTCATCACTTGGACTTTTTAGTCTGTGTCATTACTTCATGCTAATGAGCAATCCTGAGAAGCAGGGGTCCTTGAGAAGCCTCTTGGTGCCTCAGGCTATAGAAAATTACACCCCAAGACATACTCCATAAGCCCAAGTCCACATGGTAGCAAATGTCAGCAATTGCCCAGTACCTGTATTTCTCTCTCCATGCCTGGTCCAAATGTTGCTAGTCCCCTCCCATTGCACCACAAGATACCAGGGAAATGTGACACACTAATTGCCTGGGCTCTGGGTCATGTGACTATCCTTGGTTACACAGTTTGCATGTGGTGTGGGAGACTACCCAGTGCACACATCTCATATACCCCAGACATCTCTTCTGATTAGATTATCCTCCAAAGAAGAGGTCAGATGGCTGGGCCTAGTGCCAGTATACAAGCTGAAGTGTCTACAGTGTATCTGTGCCTCTATATTCTTGTCTGTAGACTGGGGATATTAATGGGGTTGCTATGAGTTGGAATCAACTCAATGGCATCTATAGTAGCTACCTCACTGAATGGGTATTGAAATTACACATGTGAGTTAATACACATATCTTAGGTAGAACAGGCCTAACACAGAGCTGTAGTGTTAGTTGTTATTATTATTATTATTCTCCTCAGTAAAATGTTCCTCATCCTTTCATATCCAACTATAAGGTGTCCGCTCCTGTGCTTTCTCTCCCATCCTGGGTAGGCTCCTCCCTTGAGATGTTTCCCGTCATGGTTTCCATCTACCTCAGTGTCTCTTGAAATTCTTATTTTCCATGAGCACACAGTTACCTGGGTCCTTTTTTCTTGCAGGAGAAAATGCACAAACTTTTGGAAGTGTATACGAGACTGGGTGGAGAGGAGGACATCGTCAACCCAGCCAATGAGCTCATCAAGGAAGGCCACATCCAGAAATTGTCAGCCAAGAATGGTACTACCCAGGACCGCTACCTCTTCCTGGTGAGCTCCCCCAGCACTGATGTCTCAGTACAGAGATCATATGTATAAGGATCCCCATTCCTAGCTCTACTAGAACAGAATTCACAACTACAAGGGCCACCAAGATTCAGCCTACTCCCAAATTGCAACCCTGATGTACACTCAGGCACTGATTCAAAGCCCTTCCTAGGTCTCTCAGGACAACTGGCTTACTTACCATTTGCTGTACTTACCCGTGCCTTCCTCCTGCAGTTCAACAGCATGGTTCTTTACTGTGTGCCTAAGCTGAGGCTCATGGGCTAGAAGTTCAGTGTCCGGGAAAAGATGGACATAACAGACCTCCAGGTGAGTGAGCCTCTGCTTCCAGCCTACTTCTTCCCAGCACCGGATGAACAGAAATGCCTGGATCTCATTCTCCTGCAGCACACACTGACTGGACTTCCAATTTGTTTAAACACAGGCATCCAGGGCTCAGTTTAGCAGGGTCTTGCTGAGGTTGACCTCTGCCAGCACACTGTAGCCTAATCATCAAGGAATAGTACATGGAGTGTTAGAAATTAGGGTTAGCATAGCCTGCATAGGTTAGTATAGCATAGCACAGCACAGCACAGCACAGCACAGCATAGCATAGCACAGCACAGCACAGCACAGCACAGCATAGCATAGCATAGCATAGCACAGAAGGCAGCAATAGATCCCACCTCTCCTGAATGCTTAGATAAGCACAGGTAAATTGGCCTCTTACCTAGGGTCAGGCCTCCTAGTCAGGATTCCTGCACATCTTGAGGATTGAAGGGACATTGTCAAGATTGCTGGCTAATATTCTTATCTTGCCTGTTCCTCTCTCATGTGGACACCTAGATGTCCTTTTTGTCTTTGTTGTCATTCTATCCCATGAGTCTGGATGTGTCTCATGGACGTGGCTGGGACACATTCAGTCTCCATCTACTAGGAAGAGCTTTGGATCCATAGTAGAAAGATATCATAGTAGAAGGTATAGGGTAGACCAAAACCATGTGAAACAAAATTCAAAACCAAGAATGAAAAGGCTTACTGCTATGAGGCTGAGAGCTAGACAATGAATAAGGATGACAGATGAAGAATTGATGCCTTTAAACTGTGGTTTTGGAGAAGAGTACTGAATATCCCATGGACTGCCAAAAGAACAAGCTGATAGGTCTTGGAGAAGCTATAGCCAGAATGATCCTTGTAGGCAAAGGTGATAAAACTTCCTCTCACATATCTTGGGTATGTTGTTAGGAGAGGCTATTCCTTGGAGAGGGACATCATACTTGGAGATGTGGAGGGACAGCCAAAGAGAGGAAGACCCTCAACCAGGTGGATTGATGTAGTGACTGCAGCAATGGATTCAAGTGTGTCACAGATTATAAGGGTGGCACAAAATAGGACAGGGTTTGAATCTGTTGTGCATAGAGTCACTATAAGATGAACTTGGCTTAATGGCAACTAATAACAACAGCCCAAAGAGGCCTGTTACATACACTGTTGACATCAAAGGTTTGTAGTAGTTAGGTGCCATCAAGTTGACTATGATTCATGCCACCATATGTACAACAGATCAAAGCCTTGCCTGATCCTGTATCATTCTGGCTTTTGTTGTAGGCTCTGTGTCAATCTATCTCATCTAGGGTCTTCTCCTTTGCTAACCCTCCACCTTTTCAAAAGTGATGCCCCCTTCCAACTCATCTGTCCTGACACGGCCAAAGGATGCTGGATATTTTAGTGGATTAAAACAAATCCAATGTCATATTTTAGTTGTATTCCTTGGATATCTCAGCCTCCCTTTCCTGTTTTATATGGACCCCTGCTGCTCCACACAGCCCTCTCTCTGCCATTCTCACTCACTGATATCAGGCTGGTGGGCACCTGCTCCTTCTCTTTTCTTAGTGTATCCAATAGTGTGTCTTAGTGTTCTCTTTTTCTGTGTGTCCAATAGATTCAAATGGCAGAAAAATAATTCTCTTTAATCTACCATTAAAAGGATGTGAACAGATATGGTGAGGTCTGGGAGAGGTCCCAGTGCAGAGTTCCATGTCTCTGGGAGACACACTTATCATCTCAGAGACCCCCTTTCTCCACTTGGTCTTCCAAAAAGACTAAATAGCATCAGGCCCCCAGTTATCCAGCTCTCTACTAACTGTTCTCAGGCATGATCATGCTCTCAGGGACAAGTCCCAAACCCACATTCTTCACTGTGAAGAGCCCTATATCTCACACTGGTTTTGTGAAGTGATAGAAGAATGTGCACCCTTGAGGAAGTAGTTTATAAGGAAATGACTGTATCTCATCAGTTCTGACTTGGCAATCAGAGTGGCCTGTGTTCCTGGGCAGTGACCTTGCCTTTCTGGAGAATCAATCATAGTATGGTTGTTGTGCAGCAGAGAGAGTGCTGAGGGCCAAATACCCACTAGGGATAAGTGAATCATGCCTTCCACCACAAAAAGGTGTGGGCTGTTCTGTGGACTCAGCAATGCTTCCAGAATGGTGGCAAATTCCATTGTTCCTATGAAACTGTCTGTAAGGAAGAGATGAGAGCCAATTAATGTAATTGCTATCAATAATTTATATACTTAAGAAAGGTTGAATTGGCAAAATCTGTGTGATAGGTGTATTTTCCACACAATGTACAACCAAATAATAGAATTTGGTTCCTTGGCTTTGAGGTATAGGGCTACGGCTTCATGAGACTCTCTCATTAATTGGCTTAATATTGTGTTTAATGCTTCTATTCCACCTCCTGGACTTTTGTGTAGTTCATAGGCTCTTAAAAGCTTACAAATAGCCATCCTAGGGATAATAATTTATTTCTATTGGTCTAGAATAACAGAGGATGAAGATTCAGGAACAGGAGGAAGAGATGGACTGTGTAGAAAATTGTCTCCATGACCAACTACTTCCTTTGCCATAAGACCAGAACTAGATAGTGACCAGACACTACTGCTGAATGTTTTGTTCAAAGATTCTATCATAGGATTATGAGCAAAAAGGGGGAAATACAGAACAGAATTCCAAAATTTTTGTGTGGAATCTTTCTTTTGGGGGGCTATAAAGGCTGGATAAGCCCCTGAAACTATTGCTCTGAGACAATCTTTAAACCTTAAACTAAAAATAGACTTTGAAGCCTTCTTAAAACAAAATAGTAGTCTACCCTAACTGTTAAGGAATGTCTGTATTGAGCATTTTGCTTTTTTAAGATCTGTTTATATGGAATAAAATTGAAAACAGCAACTCAAAAGATCAGATAGGAACTTCAGGGGATACTGAGCTGATGTTAGTAAGACCAAAAAAGGACAGTGAGGATGGTGGACCAACTCAGAGAATGTAACCAGCATTATTACAGTGTACATGCAGAAACTCTAATTGGTATATCTTTTTGCTGCATGCATTCTTAACACCAACAACAACTAAAAAATGTAGCGCATACTATTTGCAAAGAGCTAGGAAAATACAAGCATGAAGAAAACAAAAATTACTCTGTATTTTGATATAGCAAAATTTGAAATGCTTGCTGCAGAAAATAAAGGACTGCAACCTTTAATATGAATTGCATCTCAACATCAAGAAAACAAAAGTCCTCTTCACTGGACCAATAGGCAGCATTATGCTAGCTGAAAAGAGAGAGGATTGAGGTTGTTGATGGTTTTATCTTGCTCAGATCCACAGTCAATACTGCTGGCACCAGCTGTCAGGAAATAAAAAGATGTGTTGTATTGAGAAAATCTGCTTTCAAGGACCTTTCCAGAATGCTAAAGGGCAATTATGTCAAAGATTAAAGACTAAGATGATACTGATCCAAACAGAGGTCTTCTCAGTTGCTTGCTATTCATCTGAAAGCTGGACAATAATTAAGGAGGACAGAAGAAGAGTCTTTGAGAAGAAATACCTTTGAGTTGTTGTTTGAGAAGAGTACTAAGTTCTCTTCAGTACTCACATGTACTGCTAAGAGAACAAACAGCTGTGTTTGTGAAACCAGGGTGCTCTTTGCAAGCAAAGATAGTGAAATTCCATAGTACATTCTTTCAACCTATTGTCAAGAGGGATTAGTCCTTGAAGAAGGTCATCATTTTGGAAGGGTAGAAGGCCAAAGCGAGAAAGGAAAACCCTTGACAAGATGAACTGACACAGTGACTGTAGAAATGAGGTCAAGTGTGTCAGAGATGATGAGGTAGAGTCGGGGATCAAGCTGCCTGGGAGCTCCTAACCTCTTAATTATTCTCAGAGATAATTTCTAGGTAGAGAGCGATGAGGCTGATTGAAGACATATGTTACCATGACTCTTTTGTTTTTGCTACTGTCTTTTTAGGTACAGGATGTTGTCAAACCAGACACAGCACACACTTTTGTGATAATAGGAAGAAAAAGGTCATTGGAGCTGCAAACTCGGTAGGGCTCAGCCTGTTCCTCTTTACTGTTTGGTAAATGTCTCTAACTTGATTTCTGTAACATTATTTCATTTTTTTAAGCTGGATAACTATGATGTAATTATCATTTATTTTATTTATTAATTTATTAATGATTTACCATTTAATATTAAGTAATAAGGTAGATACAACCAAAATGAAACTTCTTCCCATCTCCTATCTCTCTCCCTTTCCAACTGATCATCTCTTCAGTATCCTTCCAAATTTTTTATTCATATGCGTACATATCTATTTCTTTAATGCAAAATGGCAGTTTACTGTAGAGCCTGTCCTGCATCTTACTTTTCTCAATTACATTTACCAGACATCATCACATATCCAAATATAATTTCTTAAAGTTACATGTTATCGTTGTTAAGTGCCACTGACTTGGTTTTGACTCATATATATGAGGTACTTTCTGGACCTGTGCCATCTGCATAACTGGGGTTGTGCTGGACCCATTGGTCCACTGGGCCAATTTGTCTTACTAAAAGTCTTCCTTTTTTAAAAACCTTCTACTATACTAAATTTTCAAAGGCCCATTTTTTTCTCAAGCTGAAAAGAATTAAAAACAAATTTAAGCCTTTTGTTGCAATATTGAAAGATGTTATGGGTAGTATATTGAACGAACCAGAAAGCATTAAAAGAAGATGGAAGGAATACGCAGAATCACGGTACCAGCAAGAATTGACTGACAATGAAAAATTTCAGTAAGTACAGCATGAACAAGAGGCAATGGTAGGAAGGAAGTAGAAGATGCATTGAATGCACTGGCAAAAAATAAGGCCCCAGGAATCGATGGGGTAACAGTTGACTTATTTCAATCAACAGATGCCAGGAAATTTGGAGGAGAGCTGTATGGCCAACAAATTGGAAGATGGCCATATTTGTTCCCATTCCCAAGAAAGATGATCCAACTGAATGTGGAACTATTGAACAATATCATATATAAGCAAAATACTACTGAAGATCATACAAAAACAGCTAGAACTGTACATAAATAGGGAACCTCCAGAAGTTTAAGCAGGATTTAGAAGAAGATGTGGCAACAGGGATATCATTGCTGATGTTAGATGTATCCTGGTTGATTATGCAAAGGCATTTGACTGTGTAGATCATAACAAGTTGTGGTTGACATTGAGAAGCATGGGAATCCCAGAGCACTTATTTGTGCTCATATTGAACATATACTTGGACCAGGAGGCCATTGTGTGAACAGAGTAGGGGAACACTGTTGTTGTTGTTATTATGTGCCATCGAGTCGCTTGCGACTCATAGCGACCCTAT
>NW_006400383.1:56878-63168 GCF_000299155.1 Elephantulus edwardii | reverse complement strand
AGAAGTGGTGGTGGTACTAGGGATATTGTAGCTAATGTTAGATGGATCTTGGGTGAAAGCAGGGAGTACCAGAGGAATGTCTATCTGTGCTTCATTGATTATGCAAAGGCATTTGACTGTGTGGACCATAACAAACTGTGACTGACTCTGAGAAGAATGGGAATCCCAGAACATTTTGTTATAATACTTTGCTTTCATTTTGTTATAATACTTTGCTTTGTCTTCTTGAGCTGTCCTTTGAACTTGTTGATTTCTTCCCTTCTCTTTTGCTTCACAATGCTCTAGTACAATAAACAGACCCTATTCTGATGTCCGTTTTGGCCTTTTCTTCCTCCTTTGTCTTTGTAAGGAAGTTCTGGTGGCCTTTTGCTTCATTCATGGATGATATCCTTTCTATCTTCCAGTTTGTCTGGTATTCGCTCTTTAGTGTGCAATGCCTCAAACCTATTCTTGAGATGGTTTTTAAATTCAGGTGGGATAGACTCAAGGTCATATTTTGGTTCTTGTAAATTTGTTTTCTTTTTCTTCACCTTCAATTTAAACTTGAGCATGAGTGGTTGATGATCTGTTCCACAGTTGGCACCTGGCCTAGTTTTCATAGCTGATAATGACCACCTGTCCTACTTTTCATAGAAGATACTGAGCTTCTCCAACAATTCCTTATATATATTTAATCAGGCTGATTCCTATGTAGTCCATCAGATGAAGTACATCTTACTTCATATTTATAGTTGAGATTTGTGGGGGTTTTAATAAAAGATATTATCAATAAATAGATCATTGTACTGTATATGTACATGGATTACATGTATATGTACACACATACATAAAAATAGAAGACAGGAAATATGACTCCTCAAAATTGTCCCCTAGTCTTGGATATTGCAGGGCTTGTACAGAGGAGGGACAATACAATAAAATGTAGCAAGTTTTTCTTTATCTATAGGCGAGGGAGAGGGCAGTGAATGTGAGAACATTTTACAGGGTTTTCTTTTATCAAGTCACTGAAACCTGATGATTGTGTCCCAGACTAACTGACTCAGACTTTTCAAGGTCTTAAGATAGCTTGGCATTCTCTGTGTACAAAAAGGAACACTTCTCAGCTAAAGAGATAAGCAGGCAACATCAAAAGACTTTGATTTTGATAAGGAAGCTTGCCGACTTGTTGTGCCCCAAATCCAGTTCCCCCCAAGTCACCAAGGAGCCGACACCAATGCAAGGGCAAGAGGGAATTTATTTCAGATTCGAATCCGGGCTGCGCTCCAAACCATGACAATACAGCAGGCAAAATGGCCGCCGCAGCGATTCTGGGCTGTCCCGCCTATTTAAAGGGGAAACCCCGCGAAAACAGGGCAATACACGATTGGTTGATTCAAAGGAAAGGCGCGAAAACAGGGTGATACAGGATTGGCTGATGTTTGGGTGGGGGCTCTTTTCCCCCTTCCCCCACAGCTTTCAGTTTACTGCTCTAGAGGCTTATACACTTTAAAATGACGTATTGGTTACAAACTGGAGTCCCTCATTCCCCCCTTCTTCTGCACCCTAGCTCAATCATGAGTGCTTTCTTCTTCGGTCTCTAGGTAATGGTATTGCGACCACATAACCATCAACTGGATTGTTCCTATCCTTTCTTTAATTAAGTTGAGTTCTGTTAATTGTACAGGGACCTAGGGTTAGGATAAGCATCAGGGCAGTGAGGGGTCCAAAGAGTGGAATAAGCCATTTACCCCAGGATGTTTTCCACCAGTTAAATAAATCATAGGCTTCTGTCTCAGGCGCTTTTTAACAGATTCTTTTAACTCTTGGACCTTATTCTGGACTATGCCCGATGCATTCACAAAGAAACAACATTCTTCCCCTAGAAACTGGCACATACCTCCTTTCTCTGCTGTAAGCAAGTCTAGAGCTCGACGGTTTTGTAAGGTCATCCTGGCCAGAGGAGTTTTTTGGGTTTGTAAGGCCAGGAGAGAATCTGCTACCATCTTGATGGAACGTACTCTTCCTGAAGGGCAAAGAGGTCAGCTGGTCGTATGTGGGTGTAGTGGATCCAGGTTGCAATGCCGTCTACTTTGAGTGCAGTAGGGGTCACGAGGACTACCACATAAACCCCGTTCCAGGCTGTCTCGCCGATGTTGCTTGATGAACACCCAGTCACCCGGCTGGTATTGGTGAGGTTCTGGCGGTGGTCCAGATTCATATAAGGCCTTTAGTCTGGTCCAGATGTCTCTCTGGGTCCGATGCAGGGCATGAAGGGAACGGACAAGTGTATTATCATCATTATCTAGGTCATTCATTATTTTGGTTTGCAGGATAGGTACAATAGGAGGGGGTCTTCCAAACATAATTTCAAAAGGGGTTAAACCTAGTTAATATGGGGTGTTACGCACCCGGAAAAGTGCATAGGGAAGGAGAGCCACCCAGTTCCTGCCAGTCTCCTTAGTCAATTTTGTCAAGGTCTCTTTTGGGGTTCTTTTCATTCTTTGTACCTGAACTTTGTCCTGAACTTTGGGGCCTGTATGCACAATGTAATTTCCAATCTTCCCCAAGCACTGATGCCAATCCCTGAACTACTTTGGACACAAAAGCTGGTCCATTATCAGACTCTAGCATAGCAGGGAAACCATAACTTGGCAGGAGCTCTTCTACCAACTTCTTAGCCACCATCTGGGCTGTTTCATGTTTGGTGGGGTAGGCCTCTACCCATCCTGAAAATATGTCTATAAAAAACTAATGAATAGTTATACCTATACCGACCAGGTTTTATCTCGGTAAAGTCAGTTTCCCAATAGGCCCCCGGTTTTCCCCACATTGTCGGGTGCTGGGATTAGGTGGATTCAAGATGGCATTTGTCAATTGACAAGCTTTGCATTCAGACACAATGTGGTCAATTTTGGACTACATGCCCCGAATCTTGACTCCTGCTTGTCTGGTGAGGGCCTGCATCTTTCTGGTGCCCATGTGGGTTGTCCGGTGTATCTTGGTTAGGAGCTGGTCTCCCAATTTCTCGGATAATATGACTTTATTGTCAGCAGTGTGCCACCACTTTTGGAGGTACTGAGTCACAGGCAACTGAGTTAACCAAATCTTCAGGCGTGTAAGTCGGCTCTTCAGGCAGACTTGGGGACCCTGGATCTGGGAGCTTGGCAGCAGCCACGACTGTTGTTTTTAGGGCGGTTTGATGGGCAGTCCTGTCTGCGAGACGGTTGCCCCTAGCAATTGGGGTGTCATTTTTTTGGTGTCCTGGACAGTGGATAATGGCCAGTTTTCTTGGTAACCATAAGGCCGCTAACAAGGCAAGAACTTCTTCTTTGTTTTTGATAGTTTTTCCTTCTGCTGTCAGTAGCCCCCTTTCCTGATATATTGCCCCACGGATGTGGGCTGTGGCAAAAACATACTGACTATCAGTATAGACATTGATGTTCTTGTCTTTGCCCAAGGTCAGAGCTTGGGTTAGTGCTACTAATTCAGCACACTGGGCCGAAGTTCCTGCAGGTAGGGGCCCTTCCCAGATCACTTTAGACTCAGAAACAACTGCTGTGTCTGCATACCTTTGTCCTTCATGTATGAAGGTGCTTTCATCAGTGAACCAGGTGTGCTCCGCATCTGCCAAGAATCGGTCTCTCAGGTCGGCACGTTCCCCGTGGGCTTGGGCTAGAATGTCAGCACAGTCATGAAGAGGGGCGTTTAAGTCTGGGTCAGGTAGGAGGGTAGCTGGATTAAGGGTGACTGGTGCCTGGTATATGATTCTGGTGGGATTGAGCAACAGGCTCTGGTAGTGGGTGAGCCGTGCATTGCTTAGCCATCGATCTGGGGGCTGCTTGAGAACCCCCTCGACCACATGCAGTGTTGTCACATAGAGAGTCTGTCCCAGAGTAATTTTGTCAGCGTCTTTTACTAACAGCGCAATGGCAGCAATGATACGCAGGCAGTTTGGCCACCCAGCCGCTACAGAGTTTAATTTTTTGAAAAGTAGGCTGTGGGCCTCTTCCAGGGCCCTAATTGTTGCAGCAGCACCCCTTTAGCTATTCTTTTACTTTCATCTATGTAAAGGTGGAAGGGCTTAGTTACGTCTGGGGGCCCCAAAGCAGGGGCTGCTAGCAGTGCCTTCTTCTTTGCAATATGCACATTGGTTTTTGTTCAGGGGCAGCCTACCTCTGTGCTCCAGCTTGTCATCTCCCAAGGCGAGTTGCTACAGCTGTCTCCTGCATTCTCCTGGTTCTGCATTGGCCGCTAAGAGGACCCGAGCCATGTCCCTGGTCTGCCTCTTTTCAGCTTTTATCTACTTGCCTTCGGCTGTTTCTCTATTGTTATAAATTTTCTCTGCTAGCTCTACCAAATCTGAGTTCCTTTTCTCCTAACCTTTTGACTCTCTGCAACTTTTTCTTAATGTCTGGAGCCACCTGATTTATGCATGCCAATGCCACTGTTCCCAGATTTTCAGGTTTTTCAGGATCAATGGGAGTGTATTGGTGAAAGGCATCCATTATGTGCTCTAGAAGAGCAGCTGGAATTTCATCACGTCCCTGTATTAAATCATAAACTTTAGCCAAATTAGTGGGCCGTCTAGCAGCCGCTCGGAGACCTGCCAATAGAGCCTGGCGGTAGACCCGGAGTCTCTCCTTACCTTCTGCTGTGTTGTAGTCCCACTCGGGTCTGCTGAGGGGGAAGGCAAGGTCAATAGCTGTTTGAATTGTAGTCGGAATGCCTCTGGGGCCCGGAATCAATTTCTGAGCCTCCAGAATGATTCTTTCTCTTTCTTCAGTTGTGAACAGTACTTGTAGCAGCTGCTGGCAATCGTCCCAGGTGGGCTGGTGGGTGAAAAGAACAGTCTCAAGAAGGTTAATCAGCTCTTTAGGATTGTTGGAGAAAGGAGCATTTTGAGATTTCCAGTTGTATAGATCACTAGTGGCAAAGGGCCAATAATGATACAGCTGGTCTCAATTCGCCTCTACAGGCCCTGCAGCCTGTAAAGGAAGGACTGTAGAGTCTGCTTCGGGTGGGGGGGCCTCTTTGAAGGGCTCCTCTAGTATTTTGTGTGGGGCCAGTAGCAGATACCAATGGAGCCAGGGGCCTGGATGGCGGCTTGGGTGCCGTTGATCCAGGCTCTGGCTGAGGTCCCAGCAGCCCAGGCCCCAGTTGAGGCCCCAGCAGCCCAGGCCCCGGCTGAGGCCTCAGCAGCTGGGGTGGTGGTGGGTAAGGAGGAGGGAAGATAACGTGTTCCTCAGCCCCTCCCTGTAGGATAGGGTAAAGAGGTGCAGAGGGCTTCAGATTCTTTTTCTACCAGTGTTTTTCTGTTGTGGTTGCCATGAGGGTCACCTTCTGTGGAGGAAGAAAAGATTTAAGCCAAGAAGGCAGGTTAATAACTAAATCCTTCCAGACAGTGATGTAAGGGACCTGGTCAGGGTGTCCACCCTGTGTCTGGAAGACAACTTTCTCCACGGCGGTGATGGTTGGAAGGTCAAAAGTCCCTTCCAGCAGCCATCCTACATCAAAGGCCAGCCATTTGATGCTGCAGAAAGTGGTTAGTTTCCCTTTGTGAACCTCTACCAACAGATTATGGGCTCGCTCTCTAGCGAGGGGCATGGGAGTAGTCTGTCCCATTACGTCTGTCAACAGTAAGTAAAGACAAAGACACAGACATGCAAATAACAAGCAAAATAGACAAGCAAAACAGACAAGTCTTATAGCCTTCCTCTGTAAGCAAGGCTCAAAAGCTGAAACCGGTGAAGAGAGGTGTGTCAGAAAAACCTCAACGGCCTCTTTGGACAGAAGCCTGGCGTGAGGTTCTCTACTCTCACCCAAGCACTCAGTTATAGGGCTCAGAACGTCTTCTGAACCCCCGCAGCGGTGACCCTCCAGCGCATCCGCCTTAGCCACGTTTCACTGCTCCAAATTCAGAAAACAACAAGAACAATTCAGTACAGAACAAAAACACAGATAGACACACTCACCCACCTGGCCAGCAGTTCATCCCTCTGGTTAGGGGTCCTTGGGGTCGTGGGGGGATCCCGGATGATCCCCCAGATGTTGTGCCCCAAATCCAGTTCCCCCCAAGTCACCAAGGAGCTGACACCAATGCAAGGGCAAGAGGGAATTTATTTCAGATTCTAATCTGGGCCGCGCTCCAAACTGTGCCAATACAGCAGGGAAAATGGCCACCACGGTGATTCTGGGCTGTCCTGCCTATTTAAAGGGGAAAGCCCATGAAAACAGGGCGATACAGGATTGGCTGATTCAAAGGAAGGGCGTGAAAACAGGGCGATACAGGATTGGCTGATGTTTGGGTGGGG
>NW_006400383.1:54252-55703 GCF_000299155.1 Elephantulus edwardii | reverse complement strand
CACACCCCTCCCACTGCCCCAAGTACATTCCACTATGCAACCTTAATTATGGACTCTTGTGATAACCATAAGACCCTATCATACCTCGCTTTTCAATTATTCACTCCTTCATCTGTTTCAGTGCAAAATGCCACTTTCAGGCCTTTAAGAAATAAACGTCTGTCCTACTGCTAAAGTGCTATAAGGACAACATAAGAGGAATTCCTTGAGTAGATTTACTGTACTTTAAATCTCAATGGCCACTTGCAAGCTTCCCTCAAAGCCTATTGTGCTCTGAGAAGCTGTGCATTAGCAAGCCCATCTCCCACCTTCCAACTCCAGGTAGAGAAGTCACTGGGCATTACTAGGAGGCATTGCTTTGCATCAGATAAATTGAAGCAGTGTTGCACACACCTCATTTGGCCACGTGTGGCTTAAACCACCAGAACTAGTATTTTAAGCAATTGAACTGCACATACAATTGAGTAGCAAATGGCAAAGTGACCCCTGACACTTAGACAGGAATGTACTTAGTTGTTTATTAAGGCAAACACTGAGAATCAGCCTGCTTATTTATGGTAACAACGCCTGTTGTTGGTCTGTTTGTTGTCTTTGAATAAGCTCTGGGTCACAGCAACCCTATGTACAATAAATTTAAGCCCTACCTGATCTTGCACCATTCTCACAATCTCCTCTGGACTTAAGCCCGTTGTTTCAGTCATTTTGTCAACCCATCTTGCTGAAGATCTTCTCTGTTGTTGACACTCTACTTTGCTGAGCATGATGTTCTTATCCTCGCCACATAACATGCCTAAATTATGTAGGAGTAATCTGATTACACTTCTTACAAAACAAATTTGTTTGTCATTTGGTAATCTACGGTATATTCAATACACTTTGTAATGCAAAGACATCAGTACTTCTACAGCCTTCTTTATTGTTCAAATCTCACAAGCATATTAAAAAACTAAAAATACTATTGTTTAGGTCAGGTGTACTTTTTCCTTGCCCTTAAGCACTTTAAAAAGATCCTTGACAGCAGATTTACCCAATTGAACACATCTTTGTATTTCTTGACTACAGCATCCATCAAACCTCGAGTTGCTACAATCAAGGATGCTTTAGGCAGAATGTTAAATGATCCAGGAGGCATCAAAAGAAGATGGAAGGAATATACTGAGTCACTGTATAGAAAGGAATTGGTAGATGCAGAAGAATTTAATGAAATAACATTTGAGCAAGAGTCTATGGTGATGAAGGCAGAAGTTCAAGCTGCTTTGAAGGAAATAGCAAAAAATAAAGCCCCAGGAATAGATAGTATACCAGTTGACATATTTCAGCTAGCAGATGCTGCCATGGATGTGCTCACCAAGCTGTGCCAAGAAATCTGGAGAACAACCACTTGGCCAACTGACTGGAAGAGATCTATATTTGTTCCCATTCCAAAGAAGGGTGACCCAACTGAGTGTGGA
>NW_006400383.1:47046-53002 GCF_000299155.1 Elephantulus edwardii | reverse complement strand
TGGTGAGAATGGCACAGGATAGAGTAGGGTTTAGGGCTGTTGTACATAGGGTCGCTGTGAGTTGCAAACAACTCGACGGCACATAACAATAACAACAACAACAACGGCATTCATAAGTTTTGTATATCCAAGTAAAATGAAATTTTACTTGTGTTACTAAAGCCTGGGTTAATAAAACATTTGTTTTGTTTTTACAGGACAGAGGAAGAGAAAAATGAATGGATTCAGGTAACGTCTCTAAGTTTTAAAATAACCTCGTGGCCAAGTTATTGGACTCCATGGCCCTGCCATGTTGGAGCAGAGATGAGGTTCCAGTGACTAGGCCCCAACCTGTGCAGATTTGCAGTGTTACCGTTAGCAGGCATCTTCAGAAGTACAGGCAGACTCACAGGCCTTCAATTAGCTTCTCTGAGGTTTCTACCTACTCTCCCCAAATAAGTAAGAGTCAGGCAGGCAGACAGAATGTGTGTCTAAACTGTCTTAGAGAGGAGTCTTTCCTGGAGCCTCTTCCTGGTGCCATTCAAAGGCCTGGTGGTCTAAGGACCCAGAGAGGAACAGACCTCACAGGAGCACACTTGTGGATGTAGGAAGTAGCAGAGTGTTGACAGGGACACTCAGAAGGCATCCAGAACAGAGTTGACTCTGTTTTCCCAGAAAGACTCTGTACTGGCCCAAATGGGGCAAAGATCCCCTGCCTTTTGGGGTGATTTATGCCCTTTAAGGGCAAAAGGTCAAGGCACAGTGTAGCACAGAAGGATCTGAAATGCAGGACTCCTGCTATTCCCTTCTCTGTGGACACCCTGCCTCACTTGCTGGGCATCCAGGACCAGAAGTGAGTGAACTCCACCCTTCCCCTGGGGATCCAGGTGCCAGTCACCACCATGGCCTTGCTGGGCACTTGTTCATTGTTAGAGTACTTCTGCCTTCCAGACTTCATGAAGTGGAAATGTCTGAGTGAAGAGAAGAAAATACATTAAGAGTTAAAGCAGAAAGGCTTCCTGTGAAATCAGGACTGCACCTGCAGTTTTCTGTGAGCTGGGATGTTGTCGGCGCAGATCATCCCCAGAAAGGGTCCATCTGGAGACCTGTGGCCCTGGGCAGGATGAATGGTACAACATATTGAGGCAGTATCTAGGGTGACATCAGTGGAGAGGGGTTGTGGGGGCTTGACCTGGGCTTGATCTCCAGCTCCTTGTTCACTGACTTATGTCCCTGGGTCTTGGTCTCAAAATGAAGCTATAGTGCAGTCTCTCAAGTCAGAGTAACATAAGGAAGGTATGTGGGTGGTCCTTGGGGATCAGAGACACACAAGAAGGAAGCCCTCCCTTCCTCCTCTGGATGTTCCCTGATTTTGCTACTTTCTTCCAGATCATCCAGGGCACCATCGAGACACAAAGGCAGAACAGCCAGTCCTTCAAGGTCTTCAGTGGTCCTGTCAAATGGAACGAGGACACTACCCCCACTCCAGAACCATTTGTTAGTATTAGTTCTTGGGTCTGTCTTCCCTAACCTCCCTCAGATAATGGGGAAGGGTCTTCCTATCACAAAAAGGCTCCAACAAAGGCACAAGTGACAGAGGGATTTGTGGGGAAGTGGGTAGAAGGAAGTGTGCCCTGAAACCTTTATGAAATTGTGACTTCAGGCAGGTAGCATAGGACCAGGGTGGTGGAGCAGGTGCATGTGTCTACTTGTCTGGCTTCTGAACTGTGGCCTCAGGTGAGATAGGAGGGGCAGTGAGTGTGTGTGAAGCACTACTGAATGATGGGTGTTTGGTGAGGCAGCCTGTGCATTGCTGGGTCATGATCCTCCCTGTGGAAATCAGTCCCAGAGGTCTCAAACAACATGACAAAATCACAGAGCAGTGTCCCAGTGGCACTGGATCTTTTATTTATATTGTTGTTGTTAAGTGCCATTGATTCGCAGGTGACTCGTAGTGACCCTATGAAGGAGAGTGTTGGCTGTCTCTCATCCTCTCTCCAGGCTCATAGGGTTTCTGGAGACAAGCTATTAAGGAAGTGGATGCCACTCCTCCTTCCAAGCTTGTTTTAATTGGGGAGCTCCACCCCACTCTCTGTCCGCATTGGGTAACCAGCCATTAACACATTTGACACATCGGAGTCACAGTGTTCAGCCTCACAGCAACCACAAGTGACTGCTGTACGGCAACTTGTACACCAGGGCTGTACAACCTAGAGGAATGTCTGAACAAAAACAATGGAAGACAGGCCTGAGGGCCGCAAATCTAATGGTTGTACACACCTCTTTGTGATTATGCTTTGTAATTAGAAGAGAAATGGATTTAAAATTATCAAGAGTGAAAGGTCTAGACTAATGCACTCAGTTTAACTGAATTATAGAAAAGATGAAACAAATCAATGTCTCCACCCTTGGATTCTCAGAAGAGAGCACAGAGAGACCCAGGGGAGATATAATGATGTAACTGGTAATAACACCACCACAAATGGGATAGAAGGTATGACATAGATATAGAGTTTCTGTGCATTAAACTGGTATCAATTAAATTCAGGTCATTAAAAATCAAACCACTGCATGGTTCAAAATCAGGAAAGTAGTACGACAGGGATGTGTCCTCTCTCCATACCTTTTCCATCTTTATGCAGAACAAATCATTCAATGAGGAGGAATGTGACATCAGGATTGGAGGAAGACTCAGCAACAACCTATGCTATACAGACGACACAACCTTGTTTACAGAAACTAAGGAAGACCTGATGCATTTGCTGCCGAAGGTCAAGAACTGCAGTCTTTAGTATGAATTGAAGCTCACAATAAAAAAAAAACCACAAAAAACAACAAAGAGTCTTACCACTGGGCCAATTGACAGACCATGTTAGATAGAAAGAGATTTCAGCTTGCTTTGGCTCCACAGTCAACATTCTTGGCACCTACAGTCAAGAAATCAAAAGATTAATTGCTCTGGGAAAGTTTGTTGCCTCTCAAAAGTACTGAAGAGTGACAATGTCAGTCTGGCAATTAAGGGACACCTGATTCAGGCCATGGTCTTTACAATTACTTGCATACATCAGAAAGCTGAACATGACCAAAGATGACAGAAGAAGAAATGATACCTTTAAGTTATAGTGCTAGAGAACAGTATTGAACATACCATGGGCTTCCAAGAGAACAAGCAGGTTTATCCTGGAAAAGGTGAATCCACATTGCTCTTTGAAGGCAAAGATTTTGCAGCTCCATCTTACATACTTTGGCCTTGTGGCCAGGAACCACAAGTCCCTGGAGAAGAACATCATGTTTGGAGGGATTGAGGGATAGCACAGAAAAGGAAGACTGAAATAAATGGATTGACTCAGTGACTAGGGTAATGGAGGTAGGTGTGTCAGACACAGTGAAGTTGGCTCTGGATAGAGCAGACTTCGGGGCTGTTGTACATAGGGTCGCTATGAGTTGTAAGTCCAACAGCACATAACAACAACAATAACAACAAAAAGCAATAACATATATATCCCAAATGATAAATTGTTGTTGTTTTTATGTGACATCAAGTCACCTGCAACTCATAGTGACCCTTGTACAACAGCCCTAAACCCTGCTCTGTCTTGTGCCAGTTTCACTATCTCTGACACACCCATTCCCCATTACTCGAGTCACTGAATCAATCCACTCATAGAGGGTCTTCCTCTCATGCGTTGTCCCCTCACTCTCGCAAGCATGACGTCCCTCTCCAAGGACTAGTTCCTCCTTGCAACATGTCCTAAGTATGACAGACAAAGCTTCAGAATCCTTGCATCCAAGGAGCAGCCTGGTTTAACCCTCTCCAGGTTGAATTTGTTCAGTTTCTTAGCAGTCTGTAGTATATTCAATACTTTCTCCAATACCATAACTCAAAGGCATCAATTCTTATTCTATTCTCCCTAGTCATTGTCCAGATCTCTGATACATAGCAAGGGATTGCAAAGACCATGGCCTGTATCAGATGCACCTTAGTTTCCAAAGTGACACCATGCACTTCAGTATTCTGGAGAGGTCCCTAACAGCAGACTTCCCCATCTCAATATGTCTTTTAATTTCCTGACTGCTGATACCAAGAGTGTTGACTGTGGAACCAAGCAAACTAAAGCTGTTAACAATCCCAATCTCTTCACCATGCATCCGGATGCTGCCAATTGGCCCAGTGGTGAGAATCTTTGTTTTCTTGATATTGAGTCTCAATCCATATTGAAGGCTGCAGTTCTTGACCTTCCGCAGCAAGCTCTTCAGGTCCTCTTCAGTTTCAGCAACAACGTTGTGTCTTCTGCATAACACAGATTGTTGATGAATCTTTCACCAATCCTAATGCCACATTTCTCCTCATAGAGGTCAGCCTCCTACATTATCTGTTCTGTATATAGATTGAAAAGATATGGAGATTGGACACATCCCTGGAATACACCCTTCCCAATTTTGAATCATGCAGTATTTCTCTGCTCTATTCTGACGACTGCTTCCTGGTCCAAATATAGGTTTCACATTAGCACAATTAAGTGTCCTGGGATTCCCATTCTTCTCAAAATCAGCCACAGTTTGTTGTGATCCACACAGTCAAATGCCTTTGTATAATCCATGAAACACAGACATTCCTCTGGTACTCCCCACTTTCAGTCAAGATCCACCTAACATTAGCTACAATATCCCTAGTACCACGACCCCTTCTAAACCCAGCCTGCACTTCTGTACTGTGTTGATATGCTGTTAAAGTTGTTTTTGGATAATCATCAGCAGAATCTTGCTTGCATGTGATATCAATGATATTGTTCAATAATTTACACACTCTGTTGGGTTACTTTTCTTTGGAATGGGAACAAATATAGATCTCTTCCAGTCAGTTATCCAAGTTGTCCTCCAGATTTCTTGGCACAACATGATGAGCACATCTAGGGCAGCATTTGTTAGTTAAAATATGTCAATCAGGATACCATCTATTCCTGGAGCCTTATTTTTTGCCAATTCCTTCAAAACAGCTTGAACTTCTTCATTCATCATCATAGGCTCTTGCTCATATTTTATTTCATGAAATTCTTCTGTGTCTGCCAAGTCCTTTCGATACAGTGACTCTGTATATATCCTTTCCATCTTCTTTTAATACTTGCAGGATCATTTAATATTCTGCTCAAAACATCCTTAAGTATAGCAACTTGAAGTTTGAATTTATTCTTGGCCAACCACTTTCAAAATAGGAAGCCTCTGAAAACCTTAAAAAAGGAAAACAATAGAACACACATAGACTAACAGATAGGGCAACTGAGGTGGAGCTTTCAAATATGGAAATACAAAGAAGAGGAACAGTTGTAAGTAGACACTAGTGATTGGGACATGGAATGTGAGAACCATGAATGTAGGAAAATTAGATATTGTAATGGAAAGCACAAATATTGACACACAAGGTATTGTGGAGATGAGATGGACTGGCATGGGGCATTTTGAGTCAGACAATCATATGATCTATGACTCTGGAGATGAAAAGTTGAGGAAAAATGGGATTGCTTTCAGAGTTAAAAGAAGTAATTTCTATCATCACGGTGGAGGGAATCATCCTGCTCTTCTGCGCCATGGTACCCGGAACGCTGCAGCTGTTCAGGAAACGATGGCAGAATGAGAAGTTCAGGGTGGACATCCAGGATGACTATGAGGATGAAAATCTGTATGAGGGCCTGAATCTCGATGACTGCTCCATGTATGAAGACATCTCCCGGGGCCTCCATGGCACCTACCAGGATGTGGGCAGCCTCCACGTCGGAGACATCCAGCTGGAGAAGCCATGACCCTGGACAGCTGCCCTGCCCGTTTGCTCCAGCTTCACAGTCTTCCTCATGCCCTCTGCAAAGTTCTCCTCTTCAACAACTTCTCTCTTAGAAGTAGCCTGCAGGTCTCCTCTCTGCCTCCTAGGTCTCCTGCAGTCTCTCCAGGCTTGACCCCTGCCCAGGTGCTAGCTCTTTCCCCC
>NW_006400383.1:25054-26108 GCF_000299155.1 Elephantulus edwardii | reverse complement strand
TGTTTTATTACCTTTTCAATTTCTTCTTTTGTAATGGGTATTTTCAGGTGTTCAATTTCAGTTTGTGTCAGTTTAGGTAGGTTATGTATTTCTAAGTATTTGTCCAGGTCCTCTAGATTTTCATATTTTTTTAGTACAATGTTTCATTGTAATCCAATATTAGCCTTTTTATTTTTCTTGGTTCTGTTGTGATGTTGCCCATTTTATCTCTTAATCGTATTATTTGTGTCTTTTCCATCTTTTCTTTTGTTAGTTTTGCTAGTGGTTGGTCAATTTTATTGACCTTTTCAAAGAACCAACTCCTAGTTTTGTTTATAGTTTCAATTGTTTTTCTGTTTTCTATTTGATTTATTTCTGCTCTAATTTTTATAATTTCAATTTTTTTAGAGGGTGTCGGGTTTACTTGCTGTTCTTTTTCAATTTGCTTGAGATGTTGGTTTAGAGAGTCAATCGTCTGTTGTTTTTTCTTTTTTTTGTCTTTTGATGTGTTTACTTATTGCTATAAATTGTCCTCTGAGTACTGCTTTGGCTGTTTTCCAGAGGTTTTGGTATGTCGTGTTTTCATTGTCATTTGTTGCAAGAAACTTTCTGATTTCATTTTTTATTTCTTGTAGTACCTAGTCATGTTCAAGTAAGGTGTTGTTCAGCTTCCAGATGTATGGGTTTTTTTCCTTTATCCTCTTTTTATTAATTTCTAATTTTGTAGCATTATGGTCTGAGAAAATGCTTTGAATTATTTCTATGTTTTTTAATTTATTGATGCTTGTCTTGTGACCTAAGATGTGATCTATTCTGGAGAATGTTCCATGCACATTGGAGAAGAAGGTATACTGTGTTTTTTGGGGGGTGCATTAGCCTGTAAGTATCTATAAGGTCAAGTTGATTTATTGTGTAGTTTAATTCTTGAGCATCTTTGTTGAGTTTTTGCCTGGTAGTTCTATCTTTTCTTGAGAGTGTAGTACTGAAATCTCAGCTACTATTTTAGTGTTGTCTGTTTGTTTAATATATTTTGCAGATCTTTCATTTGGTGCATAAATATTTATTATTGTTATGT
>NW_006400383.1:18747-24954 GCF_000299155.1 Elephantulus edwardii | reverse complement strand
AGAGAGGAGTTTAGGGCTGTTGTACATAGGGTCGCTATGAGTCGCAGGCGACTCGACGGCACCTAACAACAACAACAACAACAACATATTCCAAGTAGTGGAATAGCTAGGTCATATGGAATTTCTATATTCAGCTTTTTGAGGAAGTGCCAAACTGCCTTCCAAAATGGTTGTACCATTATACAATCCCACCAACAATGTATAAGAGTTCCTTTCTCGCCACATCCTTTGCTGAAAGATTCTTGGGAAAATTATTCTTCTTTTCTTCTTCCGGCTTATGGAGGTCATAAGCATTTCTTGGCTTATAGTAACATCTCTCCATTCTGAATCTTTCAGAAAGTCAACTTCCTTGTGTGTCCTCCCTCGCCTCTCCTTATAGAGATATCAAACATTGGAGTTAGGGTCCACTCTACTCCAGAACCACCTCGACCTTAACTTTAAAATATCATCAAAGGCTGTGTTTTAAAACATGGTCACACACAGGTGAGACATTGGGAGAGGGACCATAATCTAAGTGATTTCCCAGTCACATAGCAAATATCATAAACTTGTTGGTTTTTTCCTCTCAACACTGACAACACGGTGAGTGTTTTGTTGATGTGCTGGGCTGGAGCCATATGAGTAGGAGCCTCATGCCACTGATCTGTGTGTTCTTCTAGGTGGCAGGAGTCATGCCTGGGGAACCTGTGAAGACAATTGATGGTACTAGAAATGTAAGTGACCACAACAGCCACCAGCAAGAAGGCTGAGGCTGTAATGGGGGTGGGGGTTGTCTGTGAAAATGCAGGCGGAGGTTGGAATCAGTATGGAGCCCTTGGACAAGTGTGGCAGGGGTGGGGAGGAGGGTGGGATTTACAATATTAACTCATGCTGTCATCACATACTTGTAAGGATGGGCTGGCCCAGACCCACCATGGGCATGGAGGAAGCAACTCAGGCCTTGCTGAGCAAGAAGGCCCACCTTTGTCTGTGGGAGGCCATGTGGCTCCATCTGCTTTTCTGTGAATCAGTCCTCTAGACCAAGAAGCAGGGACTCAGACTCCTCCAGCAGTTATGGGGAGGGGTGCTGGGGAAGCGGCATGCCGACGTGTCTGCCCCTTGCTTAGGTAGAATCAGAGCATGTGGCACATCCTCTGGCTCCAGACAGAAAATTTGAGCACTTTACTATATCCAAAATGTACTTCAGTGGATGGTACGTAATGGACACAATGCTACCAATTGTCAGAACACAGCAGCTTCAGCAGAGCCCTTGAGCTGCTGGGGACTGGCATTGGTGGGCAAGGGTCCACAACAAGAGGAGGAGAGGCTGATCACCTGCAGGAAAATACCAGTTCCTGTAAACATCTAGCTTCTCACTGGCCTCTCTACCCATCTGGCACCCACTCTACCTTGGCTTCCCAATGCAGCCTCCTGTTGGAACTTGGTGTGACCATTGCCATGATTTCTCATCTGGATGGTGGGACACTTGGGAGGCTAGACTGGACCCTGAAAATCTATTTCCAGCTTACAGTAAATGCTGGCACTGAGATTGCTGTGCTGAGCCATCAAGCCCCAGACCCTGCCTAAGGAACAGGCTTCTCTCTGTCCCCATGGTGCTGGGGAGAAATGAGACATAAAACTATCCTATGGTGAGGTTGGTCCCTTACAGGCCAGGCCTTTTCCCTGGTATCTCTGGGCTACTATCTCTGGTGCACATTCTCTCCTACAGGATGCTTCTCCCATCTCATGTTTCTGCCAAACTGCCCTCCATCTCCCCTTTTGCTCCTGCTCCTTTCTCCATCTCTCTCCTCCCCTTTCCTCCTGCTGTCCCCTCTTTCCCTTCACACATCTCCTGAGACCTTGTCAGTCTGATTCCTAGAGCTCTTTCCCAGGCTGTAAACATTGCCTCAGATTATTGCAACCCCTCGTGGGGTTTTGTTGTGGTCATCCTACTTTATAGATTAAAATTCAGACTCTGAGCAGGCAAATGACTGGCTAAAGCCCCCACAGTTTGGGTGAGGTTTGGGACCTGTACTGGAATCTTGGGCTATGGACTCCATGTCCCTTGAAAAATGGTGGACAGAACTTGTCTTTTCCCCAGTGGCCCTTTCCCTCAGTCTAGTTAGGCTTCTCAAGTTTTCCTGGATTGCTGGTTAGCATGGATTACTTTATGACTTCCACTTTATATCACCTAAGTTGGTCTCACCCCTGGGATGGGATGTAGCATCTGCATTTGCTTGCTTCTTATTTAACCAGGTTTACTCATACTGTCAGCAATGGCCAGAAAAATAAGGAGGATGCTCATATCTGTCAAGTAAAATTTGTAATGCCCACCCGAGCTGACAGCCAAACATGTTTCCTATTCAGAGAGTAGCTTTCAGCTTCTCATTTCAGACCCCTGAGATCCCAGGTGGCAAACTAGGATTGAAGGGAAACTATATCCCACAGGATATAGCTGCCTGCCCTCTGGCACAATACACATCAGCTGGGAGTACTTTTTAGACACCAACACCAAGGTACAAGTCTCCAAAAACATTCTGTAAGCTGAGCTGACCATGATAAAATAAATGTCCACAGGGCCACATACTAAGTGGCCCTCAATCTGGATCCAAGTTATTCAGAGCACCTTGTTATTTCTCAGCCAAACTCATATGGTGGCCAATCACTCTTATTTCCCATTGCTTCCTGTGTGCCTCCTTACAACAACCTTTGGTAGCTGCAGTACCAGTCAATTTCTCCAGACCACACTCTACCAAAGCCTTAAGTAGCTCTTCATATTGTGATTCATATTATCCCTACCTTTTTGAATTCTTACTTCACAGGATAATAGAAATTACCAACTTGAACCAGCGGCTATGACATCCATATTCTCCCCTAGTTACTGGTCCTGGGCCATCCCAATCCAGCCTCTGATTCCCAGATCTCTGTCCCTGTTCAGCAGGAAGTACAAAGTACATCACCCTTTTTCTCATTAAAGAGGCTGAAATGGCAAGCCAAGACCAAGGTTAAAGGGAGAACAAAGGATTCAGGGAATATCAACATGTCAACAAAGGGAGTGAACAGCCTTAACTACCATGGAATGCCCCTCTCTTCCCTCTCTGGACGACCCCACCTGGCTAAACCACAATGGAATGTCCCTCCCTTCCCTCCCTAAAGACCCTAACAATAAAATCTGTGCTAATCCACTTTGTTATTGTTGTTGTTATTAAGTGCCCTCAAGTAGAAGACTCATAGCAACCATATGAATCAAAGACCTTGTATAACGTTCATCCTTTGTCCAGGTTCATAGGGTTTTTTGAGGCAAGCTATTTTGGAAGTGGATGCCACTCCTGCTTCCAAGCTTGTTTTAATAGGGGAGTTCTACCAAATCAGTGTCACAGTGTTCAGCTTCACAGCCACCAAGAGTTACTTCTGTACAGCGAGTGGACAGACCACTTTAGGGTGCAGTATTTTCCTGATCTCTCTCCTGCCTGTTTCTCTCTCTTCAGACCAAGGAATCCTGTCTGGAAGACCCCTTAATAAAGCTTCTTTAGCTTTAAAAAAGAAAATACTGATCCATGCTCTAGTAAATGGGCACCACAGGAGCCTGCCCACACAGAGGCTAGGCATAGCTGGTCTTGAGGAACTCTATGAAGCTTTCAGGGAAGCAGGAAGCATTTCATATAGTTCAGTTAAGTGGAGGGAGATTTTAAAATAAAAATCAGTAGAGAAAAGTCCCTTAAATGGGGCTGGCTTCTTACCACTAGGAAACATCATGATAGATGGAAAAAGGATTGAAGTTGTCAACTATTTAATTTTACTTGTATCCAAAATTAGTGCCTATGGTTAGTACCAGTCAAGAAATGAAAAGATGTGTTACTTTGGGAAAATTTGCTGTCAAAGACCTCTCCAAAGTGCTTATAATAAACGGTGTCAGTTTAAAGACTAAGGTACGGGACCAAGAAAAAACAAAGGGGGAGAAAAAAAAAGACTAAGGTACACCTAAAACAAGCCAGGATATTTCCAGTTGATTCTTATGCTTCTGAAACTCAGTCAATGAATAAGGATGACAGATGAAAAATCAAATCTTTTGAGCTGGAGAAGGGTACTGAATATCCCAAACAGACATGTCTTAGAGAAAGTGAAGCCAGAATACTTCTTGGAGGCAAAGATGGTGAAGCTTCATCTCACATACTTTGGGCATATTCCTTGGAAAGGCTATTCTCTGGAGAAGGACAGCATGCATGGAAAGGTTGAAGGATGGTAGAAGAGAGGAATACCAGGTGGATCGACACAGCAACGGCAACAATGGAGTCAAGTGTGTCAGAGATGATGATGAGGATGGCCCAGGACAGGACAAGGTTCAGATTTGTTGTTAATAGGCTTGCTATGAGTTGTATTCAACTTGACTGCACCTAACAAAAATAACAACCAAGTATCATATGAACTTCCAAAAGAAGACACATCTGTCTTTGTAGGAAGTGCAACCAGGGTACTTCTTACAGTCAAAGATGGTAGCATTCTGTCTCACATACTCTGGGTATGTTGTTAGGTGAGGCGAGTCCCTGGAGAAGGACATAATGCTGGGAAAGTTCAGTGAAAGAGGAAAAACCCTCAAAGAGATGATTTGACACCATGACTGACAATGGGCTGAAGTATGTCTGAGATTATAAGGGTGTAGCAGGGCAGCACAAGGTTCAGATCTGCATTTCCTAGGGTTGCTCTGAGTAGCAGTTGGGTTGATGACACCTAACAACCTGGCTGGGTCAGAGGCATGTGTCTCCAGAGGCAGTGGTGCAGAGCAGAGACATGGCTGGGAACTGCAGTATGGATCCAGGCCTGGCTGCCACCTTCTTAGCCTCCCTCCATCCCCATACCTGCTGCTTGGCCCAGGACCTATCTATATGGCAGCTGTGGAGGTCACACTTCCCATGTGAAGTCTTGAGTTGCACCCAGCCATGCTTTGCATTTCCTGTTCCCACTGATGTCTTTCAGACAAGGGAAACTTACTTAGTATTATGTTTTCCAAGGCTGAGAAACTTGATGAGACAGCTCGCACAAGTGGTACTGTCCCCCAGGGTGTAATACCTCTGGAACTACTCAGTAGGAGACCAGACCACCCCCTCACAGAGGCAGGAATATTTCTCTGTAGAGGTAAGCATGGGTACCCTGCAGTCAGCATAGGCACCTTGCAGTCAGCATGGGTACTGTGGGTTGTGTGGTCATTCTGAGGTCAGCATTGGCACCCAGCACTCAGAAGGGACACTGGCGGTCAACATAGGTACATGAGATCAGCATGGGCATCTCATGGTCAGCACAGGCACTCACAAGGAGCAGGAACACCCCACAGTCAGCAGGGCACTCCACAGGCAATAGAGACAAGTGATGTGAAAACAACTACCCCACCAGGGTTTCCTCAGTTCCTGCAAGGGGCCCCTGATCTCTCTGCCTGGTTGGAACTCCTGTCTATAGGCCAGCTGACCAACTGCACAAGCAATGGCAGTAGAGGCCTGTTAGTGGACATGAGCCCAGCCATGCCCCAGGTATGCTGTGCTGGGAGGCACCAAGTAAAAGTGCAGGGCCCTTGCACTAGGTAATATGTGTAGGAGGCTCCAGCCTTCCTTGAAGACAGGAACCCTGAAAGCAGCAACACGACATGTGGAAGTCTGGCCAAGGAGGAAGGTTTCCTGGAGTGAGTGATCTGTGATGGTGAGAGTAGGAATGTGGAGGGGGAGTGAGGGACAGCTGACACGATCATGGGCTGCTATGAGGGGGATCTTATAGGCTCCTTGACACAGCACCACTGCACAGGCCCTCTGTGGGTATAATGAGGTCTCTTGGTGAGGATAATAGATGCTTTGAAGCCCAAGTCAGAATCTTCTAGTTGAAAAAGACTCCAAGATAATTTTTATTTCATTTTTTAATTTATTTTTAAAATTGGTCTGCATACATTCCAATACATTGTGTTTTACACAATCATTCCTATTCATTGTGTTCTATTAATGTACATTGTGTTTTACACAGTAGTTCTGGGGTTTTTTATTTAAATATTAATTTTAATGAACATTTACAGAGATTTTGGATTTCCATTCATTCATTGTTGCACTATTTCCTCTACCACCGCCCAGTTCATTCCTCTTTTGTTTTTCTCCCTTGAAAGTCTGTTTTAATTGTCCCATTGCCACAGTGCTTGTAAAAGCCAGTTCTGATTAATCTCCTTTCTCAGTGTGTCCTTTGCCATTCCCTATC
>NW_006400383.1:13018-18647 GCF_000299155.1 Elephantulus edwardii | reverse complement strand
CAGGATTTTTGTATCTATGTTCATAAGAGATATTGGCCTATAGTTTTATATTTTGGGGGTGTCTTTACCTGGCTTGGTATCAAGGATATGTTTGCTTCATAGAATGAGTCTGGGAGAATTCCATCTTTTTCTGTTTTCTGAAATAGTTTATGTAGAATTGGTGACAGTTCTCTGAATGTTTGATAAAATTCACTTGTAAAACCATCTGGTCCACGGCTTTTTTGGCTGGAAGTTGTTTTATTACCTTTTCAATTTCTTCTTTTCTAATGGCTCTGTTCTGGTGTTCAATATTGGTTTGTGTCAGTTTAGGTACACTGTACATTTCTAAGTATTTGTCCATTTTCTCTAGGTTTTCATCTTTGAGTATAGTTTTTCATAATATTCCATGGTTAAGCTTTTTATTTTAGTTGGTTCTGTTTTTATGTTGCCAGTTTCATCTCTTATTCAGATTATTTTAGTCTTTCCCTTCTTTTCTTTTGTTAGCTTTGCTAGTGGTTTGTTGATTTTATTGGCCTTTTCAAAGAAACAATTCCTAGTTTTGTCAATGGTTCAATTTTTTTTCCGTTTTCTTTTTCATTTATTTCTGCTCTAATTTTCATTATATCAGGTTTTTTAGATGGTATCTGGTTTTCTTGCTATTGTTTTTCAATTTATTGGGAATGTTGTGTTAGAGAGTCATTTTTTCCTGCCTTGTGAAGTGTTTGCTTATGCCTATAAGTTGACCTCTGATTACTGCTTTGGCTGTTTCTCGGAGGTTTGGGTAAGTGGTGTTTTCATTGTCATTTATTTCAAGAAACTTTTTAATTTCATTTTTAATTTCTTCCAGTACCCATTCTTGTTCAAGCAAGGTGTTATTCAGCTTCCAAATGTATGGTTTTTTCTTCTTTATCCTCTTATTATTTTCTAATTTTGTGGCATTGTGGTTTGAGAAGATGCTTTGTATTATTACTATGTTTTTTTTAATTTATTGATGCTTGTCTTGTGACCTAAAATATGATCTATTCTAGAGAACAGTCCATGCACATTGGACAAAAAAGGTATACTGTGCTTTTTGAGGGTACATTAGCCTATAAATGTCAATTAGATCATGTTAGTTTATTGTGTGGTTTAATTCTTCAGTACCTTTGTTGAGGCTATCCGATCTCAGGAACCATCTCAGGAACAGGTTTGAGGCCTTGAACACTTATGAGCGAAGACCAGATGAATTGTGGGAGGATATCAAGGGTATCATTCGGGAAGAGTGCAAATGGTCATTGCAAAGACAGTAAAGGAAGAGAAGACTAAAATGGATGTCAGAAGAGACTCTGAAAATTGCACTGGAATGCAGAGAAGCCAAAGCAGAAGGAAGAATTCAAGATATTTAAAAGTTGAATAGACGATTTCAAAAGGCAGCACGGGATGACAAAGTAAAATATTACAAGGAAATGTGCACGGAGTTGGAGTCAGAAAATCAAAAGGGCTGAACTCACTCAGCATTTCTTAACTTCAAGGAACTGAAGAACAAATTCAAACCTTGAGTTGCTATAACCAAGGATACTTTAGGCAGAATATTAAATGATCCAGGAAGTATTAAAAGAGGATGGGAAGAATATACTGTATCGAAAGGAATTGGCATACACAGAAGTTCATAAAACAACATATGATCAACAGCCCCAAGTTAGGTAGTAATTTACAGAATGATTGCTCCTGTATGCTGCGTAGTATTCTATTGTATGAATGTACCACAACTTCTCAATGAACTTTTTCTGGTATCCTGTGCCCACGGTTACTATGAGGCTTTAAAGTTCTGAAATTGTGAACTACTGTCTGAAATCCAGAACCAAAGGGATTTATGTTCCATTTTATAAAAACAGAAAGAAAACAGAAAGGCAAACAACTCAAGTCATCTCTACATGAAGAAAGGAGAGGCTCAAACTGTTGCATCTTCTACTTTATTCAGAAGACCAAAGACCCCAAATGGCCCAGCCTGATGCCAGATCCCTAGTGCTCAGACGTTGCAGAGAGGCACATGAACATGTCAGAAGCCTTCATGGGCACTAAGAAATGATAAAGCAAATAAATTATTGAAGGATCAAGATGTTTGCACATCAGTAAATACACCAGCACCTAAGAAGAATACCATAGTATTTCATACTAGAAGGAACAAGTGAAGTTCTTATTGAGTCGTACTTTTCCCAAACAAAGGACCATATGCCTAAAGGCATGAGAGAGTATGTGACAAAGGTAAATACCACAAGCTTTAACATTTTCATTTCTATTTTGAAGCCTTGTAGACTATGTTGACCAATGCATTATTCTTGGATCAAGCTGCACAAACTTAACAAGCATGTTTTAACAAACATCCTTCGTATAAGCTAATATCTTGATCCTTTCATCTTTTAGGCTCCAAACAGTTAAATTTCTACAAGAGCCTAACTTGTCTCTCCAGAACAGCAGAAGCTGAGGCTTTAGATAAAAATAATTTCTTTAAGATCTGGGACAGCGGATTTGGTCAGTCACCTCAATCTTGAGGATCACTTACAGTACAAATTTTCATACTTCTTCCACCAGCTTTAAGAAACTGCAATTTGACAATATCCTTTTTTCATTTACCCCTCCCCACACCCTCACCTTTGATTTGCTATAATATTTTCAAACAAATTGTTGTCATTGTTATGTGCCATTGAGTAGTGTATAGCGACCCTGTGCCAATCTTATTGTCTCTGACACATCTACACCCATTATTCCACTCACTGAATCAATCCATCTCATCAAGGGTTTTCCTCTCTTGTACTGTTTCTCCACCCTTCCAATCATGGCATCGATCTCCAAGGACTGATCCTGCCTTGCAACATGCACAAAGTATGTCAGATGAAGCTTCAGAATCCTTGTCTCCAAGGAGCAACCTGGTTTCACCCTCTTTAGGATGAACCTGTTTGTTCTCCTGGCAATCCATGATATGTTCAATACTCTTCTCCAGCACCACAACTCAAAGACATCAATTCTTCTTCTATCATCTCTAGTCCTTGTCCAGCTTTCTGATACATAGCAATTAATTACAAAGACTATGGCCTGGTTCAGGTGCACCTTAGTCTGCAGACTGACATCGTTGCTTTTTAGTACTTTGGAGAGAGGTCTCTGACAGCAGACTTTCCCAATGCAATTTATCTTTTGATTTCCTGGCTGTTGAAACCAAGAATGTTGATTGTGGAGACAAGCAAACTGAAGTTGTTAACAATTTCAGTCTCTTCACCATCTTTCATGATGCTGCCAATTGGCCCAGTGGTGAGAATCTTTGTTTTCTTTACGTTGAACTTCATTCTATATTTAAGGCTGCAGTCCTTGGCCTTCGGCAGCACACACTTCAGGTCCTTCTCAGTTTCAGCAAGCAAGATCATAATCTGCATAACATAGGTTGTTGATGAATCTTCCTCCCATCCTGATGCCACACTCCTCTTCACAGAGCCCAGCCTCCCAGATGATCTGTTCTGCATATAGATTGAAAAAGTATGGAGATAGGATGAATCCCTGGCATACACCCTGATTTTGAATCATGTAGTGTTTTCTTGCTCTGTTCTGATGAGTGCCTCCTGGTCGAAGTATAGGTTTTACATAACGACAATCAAGTGTTCTGGGATTTCCATTCTTCTCAGAGTTTGCCACAATTTATTGCTCTGGTACTCTCTGCTTTCAGTCAAGAGCCGTTTAACATTAGCTATAATATCCATTGTATCATAGCCTCTTCTAAACCCAACCTGTACCTCTGACAGTTCTCTTTTGATGTGCTATTCCAGTCATTTTTAAAATAATTTTCAGTAGAATCTTGCTTTCATGTGATAATAATGATATTGTTCGACAATTTCTGCAATCTCTTGGGTCACCTTTCTTCAGAATGGGTACAATTATAGATTCCATAGAATTCATTTTATTTCACTAATAAACTACTGTTAAACTTACTTAAAATGTTTTATTGTTGAACAGAAAACTTTTGTTCCAGATATTACAGTTTAGGTTCTTGTCTTCTCTAAAGAAAGAGTTTAACCAGAAGGCTCAAGCTGAGTTAAAGAGAAAAGTCACTTTTATTGGGAAAGGCATTGACCGGTCAGAGGACTCACTGTAGAGTCATTAGGCAAGCCACGGAGCTGAGGCCAGAGTCCAGGGAAGGATTGAGCACAAGACTAAAATATGGAGTGATGCTAGGTGGCCAATTGAGTAGTTTGTCTTAGTTTATCTCCTTATTTAGAACTTAAGGAACACCTCTCTAGTCCTTCCAGTGCTTTGAAAGCTGTTAACTCCTTAAGGTGGAGCCAATGTGGAGAATTCTGGGATGCACACCACTGCTTGTTATGGGATGGTGATGCTGTGCTTGAACCATGTAGCAAGTACTCCAGTTAGATTCTTTTATTTAATAGAAATCTTTATTTCCTGCTTGGGGAGGTCAGCTCTCAAACATGAGTAGGTATAGTTGTGCATGCTCTGCACACTAATTCAAACTTCAGATCAGGTTTTCAGAAAGTTAGTCTGTAGAGGAAAAAGGTATTATTGGGAGGAAAAGTTAGCAATCACCTGATGTTAATGAATTGTTGTTATGTGCTGTCAACTCGCCTTCAACTCATAGTGACCCTATGCACAACAGCTCTGAAGCCTGTTCTGTCCTAAACCAGTCTCACTGACTCTGACACAATGCATATCATCTGGAACATTCCTCTCCTGTGCTGTCCCTTCACCCTTCCAAACATAATGTCCTCCAAGGACTGGTCCCTCCTAGCCACATGGCCAAAGTATGTGAGACAGAGCTTCAAAATTCTAGCCTCCAAGGAGAAACTTGGTTTCACCGTCTCCAAGATAGACTTATTCGTTTTCTTGGTGGTCCATGGTATATTCAGGATTCTTCTCCAGCACCATAACTTAAAGATACTGATTCTTCTTCTGTCATCCTTAGTCATTGTCCAGCTCTCTGATGCATAACAAGTAACTATGAAGACCATGGCCTGGATTAGGTAGGTGCACCTTAGTATCTAGACAGACATTGTTGCTTTTCAGTACTTTGGTGAGGTACCTGACAGCAGATTTTCCCAGTGTAACTTGTCTTTCTATTTCCTGACTGCTGATGCCAAGAGTGTTGGTGTGGAGCTGAGCAAGCTGTAATTGTTAACAACCTCAATCTTTTCTCCATCTATCATGGTGCAACCAATTGGCCCAGTGGTGAGAATCTTTATTTTCTTGATGTTGAGTTTCAATCCATAATGAAGACTACAGCCCTTGACCTTCTGCAGCAAACTCTTCAAGTCCTCTTCAGTTTCAGTATGCAGGGTTGTTTCATCAGCGTAGTGGAGGTTGTTGATGAGTCTTCCTCTAATCCTAATACCACTTTCCTCCTCATAAAGCCCAGATTGCCAAATGATCTGTTCTACATATAGATTGAAAAGATATGGAGACAGGACACATCCCTGATGTACTCCTTTCCCGATTTTGAACCATGAAGTGTTTCTTTGCTCTTTTCTGAAGACTGCTTCCTGGTCCACATATAGTATACATTTTTGCATGAGCACAAGCAAGTGATATGGGATTCCCATTCTTCCCAAGGATAGCCACAATTTGTTGTGTTCCACACAGTCAAATGCCTTTGCATAGTCAATGAAACACAGAT
>NW_006400383.1:9533-12918 GCF_000299155.1 Elephantulus edwardii | reverse complement strand
GGTTTCAGGGTGAAGATCTTCTTTCACTACTATAAAGTGCCCCTTTGGCAATAGGAAACACGTAGACTATTGTGGAGATTGATTTTGGAATTTAGATGCACTGTTATCAATTGTGCTTAGCCGTACATATTCATATCCTTGAAGAACTGTTGCAGCCTAGAAGACACAAATTTAACTAACAAGTTAAAAGTACATGAGTCAAAAATTAGAAGCAATGATATTCCAAGTAGAGGTTCTAAGAGTGGCACAAATCAAGTTACAGAGGGAAGATAGTTCTTAAAATAAAAGGCTTATTGACTAGCACTTTGTCTATTATAGTATAAAGGTTAGGAACCACAAGATGTAGAGGCTCAACTATGTCATTTATTGTTCTTAAGTCCTGGAGCAAATTCCATCTACCACTGGGTTGTTGTACAGCTCAGAAGTCGGCATGCAAGGCAGAGGTGAAGTAAGGAACTGCTTATGAGGTTTTCTGTCAATTCCAACAACTGAAAAAGTGAGAAAATTTGAGACCTCAGGTTTTAGGACCAAATAGTAGGCTCTTGTGTCTAGGAGAAAATGAATATACTTACCAGTAATGTTAATGCTCTTCTGGGAGGATCTAAATCAAAATCATTAAAGTGTCCTCCTTTGTTTCAAGCTGGGAGTGTCTTCCTTTGTTTCCACCTGTCAGTCCTGTCAGCCATGAGGACCTGATGTGGGCCACCCTTGGCCATGTGTCCTTCAAATCCACACTTAAAACAAGTGAGTGGGAGCTTCCTCTCTACTCCCTTACCTATCTGTGGCTCCTGTCTGTGACACTGTCTACTGAAATGGCCCAGCTTTCCACAGTGGAAGCAATTCTGACCTCCTTTATTACCTTTGGGTGGCACTGTTTATGAATAAGACTTCCTTTTCCTGACACAGGCTCTAAACTGCCAGCAATAGCTGCCCCAGTGATTTTGGCCATTCTCTGCTCTTTTCTCTTCCCTCTACTTCCCAGTTGTTTAAAGAGGGAAAAATTTAAACAAATATATAACAAATAATTTTGAACAATATAATCTTTTAAGTTTAAGGCTAGAAATATTAACAATATGATCATTTCCAATCCAGAAATACATGTTCCACTGCAGTTCCTGTTTTCCATAAATAGTTTTGGTAAGAAGAATATTGTAAATGTGGATACATTTCCACTATTCCTCCTCCATGCCACGATATAGTGCTATTAGCATGTGTTTTATACAATTAATTGTTATTGATCTATGCCTTTTGTCACTTCATCTCTCTAAGTCCCCATTGAATCTTTCCTATTCCTTCACACATATCCCCTTCTCCCACTAACTTGTGTTATCCCAGGGAATCCCCCTTTTTCTGCCCTTGTCTCCTCATTTTTCACATATTTAATCCTGTAACGAGACCCAGATTTGGGAAGTATTAGCCTTTTCCCCCGGCTTTGAGGACCCAGGCAGATCCTATCCTTTCTGAGCCTCACATTTTCCACCCTGGCAGTGGAGATGTATTGCTCTGTGGACTAAAGAAAATTCTGTTAGGGACCTGCCACAGAAGAAGGTGCCTCAGTTGTTGGCCAAGGGCCTTTGACAGGTGGAAAGGTAATCAAGAGGGATGCAAATGGCCAGGTGTCAGCCAGGACCCTTTGTCTGCTTTTCAGGGACTGAACCCTCCTGGGGCTCCTCCTCAAAGCACCCTTGATTTGCATCAGTTCAAATTTGGCTCTTCTTGTCTCTGTCCTCCCAGCAGTCAGGGCCTAGCTCCACTGACCAATGCCAAGCCCAACCACAAACCAATTGTCTTCAGGCCTCACAGCTTCCCTGCTACCTGGGCCTGTAGTCATTGTGCCTGATCTGGACCACACTTTTCTCATTTATGGAAGACCATGATGAGATGGATTGCTTCAGTGACTGGGGTAAGGGGAGTAGGTGTATAAGAGACAATAAGATAGGCACAGGAAGGGAGCTCTGGTGACCTAATGGCAAAAAGCTGCACTGCAATCCCAGAGGTATGCAGTTCAAATCCACCAGATGCTTTGCTGGAGAAGGAGGGGCAATCTCCTCCTATACCAGTCAGATCCAATTTGATGACACACACGCAAAAAATAATAAAATAAAATAATAATTTTTTTTTAAAAAGATTGGTACAGGATAGAGCAAGGTTTAGGGCTGTTGTATATACTAGACAGCACATAACAACAACATGAGGATAAATGGATCTTGAGATTTTGGAGGTAAAGAAGAATTAGGGAATAGTCCATAGGGAGCTGCGCTGCTAACCCAAAGAGTGCACAACTCTGGCAGTTGGAATCCAGCTGTTACAGGAAAGAAAAATGGACACTCTCCTACCAAGGAATTCTCAGCTTCAGAAACCCACTAGTGAAAGGTTAGCTCTGAGTTGATGCCAATGAGAAGGTACTTAGAGAGACAGCCCTGTTGGCAGAGTCATTAATAAGTTTTTATGTTAATCCAAAGGCCATACAATCTAGTGAACTGCTCCACTGGAGAAAGATGGACAGGCTTCTCCCATTATGGTTTATAGTCTTGGGAAACTCAATAGCGGTTGAAACTGCCTTAAGGACAGTGAGTAAGTGAGAGTGAGTGAGTGAGTGAGTGAGTGAGTGAATGAGTGAGTGAGTGACAAAGGGCTTCAAAGGCCAACCAGAGATGAAGAGAGAATAGTCCTCAAAATCCACCCTCACCTTTGACACCAAATGCAAGTTTAGAGGTTTCCAAGCCAACACCAGGTTCAGTGATTCACTGGAAGGGTTTTCTATGGCTAACTTCTTTTTTAAAAAATTTTTTATTATACTAGTCTATTTACAAAATTCTAATATATTGTTTTTCACACAAGATTCTTCCAATTTCCCTCACCTTCCCACCCATCAAATTGTACAATCCCATTATTAATCCTTCCCACCCCTTGCACATTCTCATCTCTTTGCTTCCACACTCCTCCCTTGGATCTCCATATTCATTCTACAATAATGGTTTTATACAATATTTGTCTTTGTGGGACCTAATCAGTTCATAATGCTCTCCAATTACCTCCCATATTAGGTAGTAGTTTACAAAATCATTGCTCCTGTGTGCTTCTGTGTAGTATTCCATTGTGTGAATGTACCATAATTTCACAATCCATTTGTTTGTAGTTGGACATCTGGGCTGTTTCCCTATTTTGCGATGGTGAATAACACTGCTATGAACATTGGTGTACAAGTCTCCATTTGTGCCTCAGTTCTCATTTTCTCAGGGTATATATTCCAAACAGTGGAATAGCTAGGTCATATGGAATTTCTATGTTTAGATTTTTTTGTTTGTTTTCATTTAATGTTTTTTTCAATCAATAATTTATTCATTGCTCATACCTTTTTACAGAAAACCAGAATAACATAAAT
>NW_006400383.1:7673-8418 GCF_000299155.1 Elephantulus edwardii | reverse complement strand
CAACACCATTTGTTAAAAAGGCTGTCATTTCCCCACCTAACTGATTTCATCTCCTTGTCAAAAATCAGTCGACCATAAATAGATGGACTGATTTCTGGATTCTCAATTCTATTCCATTGATCTATGTGTCTGTCATTGTACCAGAACTATGCTGTATTAACTACTACGGCAGTGTAGTAGGATTTGAAATCAGGAAGTGAAATGCCTCCTACCTTTTTTCTATTTTTAAGAAGTGCTTTGCTTATTCGGGGCTTCTTCCCATTCCAAATGAAGCTGGAGATTGCCTTTCCCATCTTGTTGAAGAATGGGATTGGAATTTGTATTGGGATTGCATTGAGCTTAAATTGCCTTTGGTAGTATTGCCATTTTGACAACATTTAGTCTTCCTATCCATGAGCAAGGAATATTCTTCCACTTCTCCAGGTCTCTTTGTGTTTCTTGTAGTAATGTTTTGTAATTTTATTTTAATAGATCCTTTGTGCTTCTAGTTATTTTTACTCCCAAATATTTTATCATGTGATTAGCCATTGTGAAGGGTATTGTTTTTCTTAGCTCCTGCTCCGTATTCTCTTTGTCACTGTAGAGAAATCCAACTGATTTTTGTATGTTGATCTTGTATCCTGCTACTTTGCTGAATTGGTCATCTATGCCCAATAGTTTTTTTGCTGAGTCTTTAGGGTTTTCTAAGTATACTATCATGTCATCTGCATAGAGGGATAATTTTACCTCCTCTTTGCCAATTTGT
>NW_006400383.1:1716-7100 GCF_000299155.1 Elephantulus edwardii | reverse complement strand
GTATATGTATATGTATATGTATATGTATATACATATGTATATGTATACTATCTCTAATACTTTCTCTGGCCTCGATTTCTCCATCTACACATAAAGAGTTTGAGATAGATATTTTTCACTCTTTCATCCTAGGAAATTCAGTAAATGTCTTTGGCATTTCTAAAATTGTCTTAAGTTTGCACTAAGTTGGTTGTCTTATTTGCTGCCAGCAGAAATGTCATTCTTGGAGAAGAAGTACAGGGATCAGGGAAGGAGACTTTCAAAAGCACAGCAAATTATTTCATTTCCTGATGGGGCATTTTAGAGTTATGGTTAGGGTTGGGCTTAGGGTTAGAGTGAGGTTGAGGAAAGTGGTAAGGGTGAAGTTTAGTGTTAAAGTTAGTGTTATGGCTAGGTTTATGGTTAGATTTACTGTTAGTTTTAGGGTTATGGTTAGGGTTAGGGTTAGACTGAGGTTGAGGGTGAGTGTGAACTTTACGGTTAAGTTTAGGATTAAGGTTAGGGTCAAATTCGTTTAGGGTTAGGGTTACAGATAGGGTTAGGGCAAGTGTGAGGCTTAATGTTAGAGGTAGGTTTAGGTTTAAGGTTATGGCAATGCTGAGGTTGAGGTGGATGATGAAACAGATGGTGAAGGTGAAGTATATGGTTAGGGTTAGCTTTTGGATTAGGGTTATGGAAAGGATTAGATTTAGGGTGAGGTTGAGGATGCTTTAGGGTAGGTTTAGAATTAGGGTTACCATTAAGTTTAGGGTTAGGGTTGGGTTTAGGGTTAGGGTAGTGTTAGGGTTAAGGTTAAAGTTACGTTTAGGTTTAGGGTTACGATTAGGGTTAGAGGTAGGGCTAAGATTTGGTTTAGGAATACAGTCAAAGTTTTAGGGTTAGGGTTAGGGTTACAATTAGGATGAGGTTAAGGTTTGGATTAGTGTTAGGTTTAGGGTAAAAGTTATGAATAGGATTAGAGTGACGTTAGTGTTAGGGTTGGGTTACATTAGCTTTAGGGTTAAGGTTAGGGGGATAGGGTGAGAGTGAAAGTGAGGGTTAAAATTAGGGTTAAGTTTTAGTGTTAGTGTCAGGTTTAGGGCTAGTATTAGGTTGAGGTTTAGGGTTAGAATGAGAGTGAGGTTGAGGGTGAGGTTTAGGGTTAGGATAAGGCTTAGGGTTAGGGTTAATTTAGAGTTAGGGTTAAGGTTAGGGTCCGGGTCAAGGTTAAGGCTAGGGATAGTGTTAGAGTTAGGATTAGGCTTAGGGTTATAGTGAGGTGAAGTTGAAGGTTAAGGTGAGTGTGAGGGTGAGTGTAATGGTGAGATTAGAGTAAGGGTTAGAGTTAGCATTAAAGTTGAGGTTGAAGGACAGGGTGATGATAAGTTTTAGGGTTAGGGTTAGAGTAGGGTTAGGAGTATCGTTAGTTTACGGTTCGTGTTACATTTACAGTTAGGGTCATGATTTAGGGTTTGGTTGAGGGCTAGGGTTATGGTTAGGGGTAGTATTAGGGTTAGGGTTAAGGTGAGGTTGAGGTTGCGGTTGAGGCTGAGTTAGGGTGGGGTTTAGGGTTAAAGTTAGGGTTAATTTAGCTTTAGTGTTAGGGCTACACTAATGCTAACCATATTCCTTACTCTAACCCTAATTGTAACCCTAATCTTAACCTTAACCCTAATCTTAGGTTTAAGATTAGATTTAAGGCTAGGATGAGGGTTAGGGTTAGTTATAGGTTTAGGTATAGAATTAAAATTAAAGTTTAGATTAGGCTTAGTTTAGGGTTAGGGTTAAGTTTATGGCAAGAATGAAGGTTCAGGTTAAGTTTAGGGATAGGTTAGGGTTCAGGTTAGGTTTAGGATTAGAGTTAGGGTTAAGGTAAGAGTTAGGGTTAGGTTAGGCTAAGGGCAAACGGCTAAGGGTAAAAGATTAGGGTTAGCGTTATTGTGAGGGTTAGGGTTATAGTTAGCTTTAGGGTTAAAATAGGGTTAGGGTTGGGCTTGAGGTTATGTTTGGTTAGGGTTAGGGTTACTGTTAGGGTTAGGATTAAGCTTATTGTTATGGTTAGTGTCAGGCTTAGGGTTTGGGTCAGAGTTAAGGCAAAAGTAAAGTTTAGGATTATGGCTAGGGGTAGGATTAATGTGAGGGTTAGGGTTACTGTAAGGGTTAGGGTTGACGCTAGGTTAGGGTTAGGGTTAGGGTTAAGATTAGGCTTAGGTTTAGGCTTAGAATTAGGGTTAGAGTTATGGATAAGTTTAAGGTTAGGGCTAGGGTTAGTGTTTTGGTTAGGTTTAGGGTTAGGGTTATGGTTAGGTTTAGGGTTAAGACTAGGGTTATGGTAAGAGTGAAGGTTTGCGTTATGTTTAGGGATATGTAGGGTTAGTGATAACAGGTTTAGTGTAAGGTTTAGGGTTACCGTTAGGATAAGACTAAGGATAAAGGTGAAGGTTAGCGTTAGGGTTATTTTTCGGGTTATGGTTATTGTTTAGAATACGTTTAGGGTTAGGGTTAGGTTAGCGATAGGGTTAGGGTTATCGTTATGGCCATTGTTAATGTCAGAGTTAGGGTAAAATGGAAGTTTAAGGTTAAGGTTAGAGTTAGGGTTGGGGTTAGGGTTTGAGTATGGTTAGGTTTAGGGTTAGGGATAAGATCAGTTATAGGGTTAGGGACAGGGTTAGGGTTATGTTTAAGATTAGACTTTGGATTAGAGTTAGGATTAGTGTTAGGGATAGGTTTAGGAATAGGGTTATAGTAGCATTAGGGGTAGGGTTAGACTTAGGGTTAAGAATAATGTTAGGGTTATCGTTAGGTTTAAGGTTATGGGCAGTGTTAGAGCAAAAGAGAAAGTTAGGGTTAGTGTTAGGTATAGATTTAGGTTAAGGATTAGGATTAGGTTTAGGTTTAGGGTTAAGTTCAGGGTAAATGTGAAGGTTAGGGTTAGGGCTAGGGTTAGGGTTAGGGTCAGGATTAGGTTAAGATTAGGATTAGGATTTGGATTAGAGTTAGGATTAGTTAGAATTAGAGATTTGTTTCGGGTTAGATTAGGTCGTGGTGAAAGTGATGGTTAGTTTTAAGGTTAGGTTAGGGTCGAGTTAGGTGTTAGGGTAGGTTTTAGGTTAAAAGTGAAGTTTAGGTTATGGTTAGCGTTAAGAATAAGGTTAGGGTTAGGGTTAGGGATAGGGTTAGTATTAGGGTTAAGGTTAACGTTCCATGTGACACACACTAGTGTGTACGAGAATCAAACCTTTCATTCCATCTGAAATTTATAGTGTGACTCATCTGATTACATCTTTCCAGGCCATTGCAGTGAAATCCTTTTTGGTAGCATTGATACCTGCAGTAGTAAAGTGTACATCTTTCAGTTCACCACGCTTAGTACCAATACTGGATGAGATCCTTGGGAAGTATTTCTAGGATAGAAGGAAGTAGGACTTCTGGAAATCCCGTGTAGTACAAATATCAATTAAGTTTCCTACAAAGCAGAACATCACTGCAATAAACCGTTCATTGTTCCGCAAGATGAAGATTACAGGAAAGGACATTTACAACAGAGTGTGTCATTAGAGAGACTCAGTAACAAAGTGGATACACTTTGCGAGCACAACATTGCATAGGTGTTTAAGCGCACTTTTGTCCTGATTTGCTTGGTTTCCTTCAAAGAAACAACACAGATTAGGGTAAATTCTGTGTTGTTTCTTTGAAAGAAATACTGCAGTAAACAAACCTTTTATTCCATCTGAAATTTATAGTGTAGCTCATGTGATTTACATCTTTCCAGGCCAATGCAGAAAATCCCGTGTGGTACGAAATTGCACGTAGGGTTGATACCTGCAGTAGTAAAGTATACATCCTTCAGTTAACCACGCTTAGTACCAATACTGGATGAGATTCATGGAAAATATTTCTAGGAGAGAAGGAAGAAGGACTTCTGGAAATCCCATGTAGTACGAGTATCAAGTAAATTTCCAACACAGCAGAATGTCACTGCAGTAACCGTTCATTGTTCAGCAAGATGCAGATCACAGGAAAAGAAATTCTTAGTGTAGCTCATGTGATTTACGTCTTTCCAGGCCATTGCAAGGAAATCCCGCGTGGTATGAATTTACAGCTAGAGTTGATACCTGCAATAGGAAACAGTACAACCTTCAGTTAACCAGTTAACCACGCTTAGTACCAATGAGAAACATGGGATCAATTTCTAGGAAGGAAGGAAGAAGTACTTCTGGAAATCCCCTATGGTATGAATATGAGCATGAACGAAATTTCCTACACAGCAGAACATCACTCAGTTTATATTTTGCCATGCCTGCTTTTCAGTCAAATCCCATGTGGTATGAATATGCTGCTAACATTTGATACCTTCGGTAGTAAACTTTACATCTTTCCGTGAAACACACTCAGTAGACAATGTGGGTGAGAATCTTGGGAAAAATTTCTAGGAACGAAAGAAGAAGCACTTCTGGCAATCCCCTGTGGTACGAATATAACAGAAATGTCATATACAGCAGAACATCACTACCTTAACTTATTCATTGTTCACCAAGACGCAGATTACAGAGAAAGACATTTCCAACACAGAGTGTCATTCGAGGGCTTCAGTAAGTAAGGGGCTGCCCCTTCACTTTGTGAACACCATGTTGCATAGGTGTTTATGAGCACTTTTATCCTGAATTGCTATGTTTCCTACAGGGAGACAACACAGATTACTGTAATTTCCGTGTGACACGCACGAGAGTTTTGGAGACAAATGCTTTCATTCCTTCTGAAAGTCATAGTGTATGCAACTCACAGAGTTTACATCTTTCCAAGCCTGCTTGTCAGTCAAATCCCGTGTGCTAGGAATTTGGTGCTACATTTGATATCTTCGGTAGAATGGTGCATCTTTCTGTGAAACACACTCAGGAAACCTTGTGGGTGACATTCTTGGGAAAAATATCTAAGAACGAAGGAAGAAGCACTTCTGGAATTTCCGTGTTTTACGAATGTCACCGAAATGTCATATATACCAGAACACCACTCCCTTAACTCATTCATTGTTCAGCAAGATGCAGATTACAGAGAAAGACTTTTCCAACACAGTGTGTCATTCGAGGACTTCAGTAAGTATGGGGCTGCCCTTTGTGAACTCTACATTACATAGGGGTTTATGTGCACTATTATCCTGAATTGCTATGTTTCCTACAAGTAGACAGCACAGATTACTGTAAATTCCGTATGACACACACGAGAGTTTTGGAGACAAATGTTTTCATTCCTTCTGGAAGTCATAGTGTATGTAACTCACAGAGTTTACATCTTTGCCTGCTTCTCAGTCAAATCACGTGTGGTACGAATGTGGTGCTACATTTGATACCTTCGGTCGTAAACGGTGCATCTTTCTGTGAAACATACACAGTACACATTGTGGGTTA
>NW_006400383.1:0-631 GCF_000299155.1 Elephantulus edwardii | reverse complement strand
GCACTATTATCCTGAATTGCTATGTTTCCTAAAAGGAGACAACGCAGATTACTGTAAATTCCGTGTGACACACACGAGAGTTTTGGAGACAAATGTTTTCATTCCTTCTGAAAGTCATAGTGTATGTAACTCACAGAGTTTACATCTTGCCAGGATTGCTTTTCAGGCAAATCCCGTGTGGTATGAATTTGCTGCTGCGTTTCATACCTCCGGTAGTGAACGGTACATCTTTCTATGAAACACACTCAGTAGAAAATGTTGGTGAGAATCTTGGGAAACATTTCTAGAAACCAAGGAAGAAGCACATCTGGAAATCCCCTGTTGTACGAATATCGCCGAAATGTCATATTCAGCAGAACATCACTACCTTAAATCAATCATTGTTCAGCAAGACGCAGATTACAGGAAAGAAATTTCCAACACAGTGAGTCGTTCGAAGTCTTCAGTAAGTAAGTGGCTGCACTTTGTGAACACCATTTTGCATAGGTGTTTATGAGCACTTTTATCCTGAATTGCTGTGTTTCCTACAAGGAGACAACACAGATTTCTGTAATTTCCGTGTGACACACGAGAGTTTTGGAGACAAATGCTTTCATTCCTTCTGAAAGTCTTAGTGTATGCATCTCACAGA